>NW_015505366.1:616353-634980 GCF_001515645.1 Sinocyclocheilus grahami
CACACACACACACACACACGGTCTGTTATAATCGTAAACATATAAAAATGTTTGCAACTTTTATTATTATATTAAATGCAATCATTTGAAGTGATATATTTACCTTTAAATACCTGTTATTAAGTCAGCTAGCTAGCAACTTGGCTAACTAATCAAATTGGAGCTGGTTTAAACAGTGACCCGGACTAAAACTAAGGTAACTTTTAATTACAATTATTATTTCGTTTATTATTATTATTATTATTATTTATTATATTATATAAATTCCAAACTGTTAAAATAACCAGTCTTCTTTATGTAAGGTAACTTAAGGTAAAGTCAACTTTAAATCCCCAGCACCTCTCTTTACTCACCAGCCGGTAATTTCAGAAACAGTTTCAAATCTCCTTATCAAACAAATGAATAAGCAATAATATTCCGTCTCCGACAAATTTAGACACACCGAAATTTAAATCAGCGTATATATGAAGTTGAACGCATCTTACAGCACAGTAGACAGAGAGCACAATCATACAACAATCACACAAAACACACTTCTCTTTCGCGCGCAGATGAAGTAAGAAGATCTTTTGATTGGACAGCAAAATACCGCTTGACCTTACGGATGTGACGCACGCTTTTCCCCGGATGCCATTCTTCGATATTTCTCAATGGCATGTTAGCGTTCAGATTATCCGTTCGTTCATTAAAAAATTTGAGCCATGGCTAATAGAACGGTAAAAGATGCTAATAGTATACATGGAACAAATCCTCAGTATCTTGTCGAGAAGATTATACGGACACGTATTTATGAGTCCAAATACTGGAAAGAGGAATGCTTTGGACTTACAGGTGAGAGAAGTGTGCATACGGTATTTGTTAATGTGGCGTTAAAAACAACAGTAGTTATTTGCCTTACTCACCAAATTACCTCGAAGTAAGTCTACTTACTGGCTACCTCATCTTATTTCATCATATTTTAAAGCGGACCTGCTGTAGTTCATTGTTTACCTTTGGCAGCATTAGTAATGTGACTTGAGAATGGCGTATTCATATAGTCGTAGAAGTGATTACCCTATCTTTTAATCTATTATTAACCCTGTAAAGCCTGGCATATGAAATAATAGACCGAAACACACACACACACACACACATATATATATATATATATCAAAGTTGTTTCAGTCCAGTAAAGGTTCATATAAAAGTCATTACCACATTTACTTTATGAAAATCATTAAAGATTTCACAGCAAAAAGCATGACCTGAAGGTGAACATTATTAGAATTATATTAAAAGTGCTCTATAAAGTATGTGCTATCAATCAGATGGTAGAAGACGTGTAGAAAATTGTGTACAACAGGTTTTTCAGCATGTTGAACATTTTGGAGGCCTTAGAAAGTCATGTATAAAGTATGAACTCTGTAAGCTTGACAGAGTTAAGGTCTGTAATAATTTCTACGTACGTATATGGAATTGTGGAAATAATGTGCCAAGCATCATTTTAACCGTCACTATTATTGTCCCCTCTGTAAAATCTAGCTGAGCTTGTCGTGGACAAAGCAATGGAGCTGAAGTACGTTGGTGGGGTATATGGAGGAAACATCAAGCCAACTCCATTCTTATGTCTGACCCTAAAGATGCTGCAGATCCAGCCTGAAAAGGACATTATTGTGGAATTCATCAAGAATGAAGACTTCAAGTTAGTGTTCAATTACTGCTCTAACTGTATGCAGTTTGTCATTTTCCTGTTTACACTGTGCGTGAAGGTTTTGGGGTTTTGCATTACTGATCTGTTTTTCCCCCTCCAGGTATGTCCGTTTGCTTGGAGCGATGTATATGCGCCTGACTGGAACTTCTGTGGATTGCTACAAGTATTTAGAGCCGTTATACAATGACTACAGAAAAATCAAAAGCCAGAACAGAAATGGGGGTGAGCATTTTTCTTGAATATTTAGTGGGTATGTGGCATGGCGTAATTTATCCTTGCTGAAAAAGACATTTGCGAATAATGTTTCTTCTTTACACAGAGTTTGAATTGATGCACGTTGATGAGTTTATAGATGAGCTGCTTAATGCAGAGCGAGTGTGTGACGTCATCCTCCCTAGACTTCAGGTTGGTTGGACTTGTTACATGTAGTGTGTATGTATATACATTTATTTATTTACATAAATGGAGTGCATTTGTGTTGTCCTTTAAAGTAATGTGAATTTTAAAGGAAATGTATTGAGTCATTTGTCAAAAAATAATGTCCACGTGTTCATTTGGGTGTTTTGTTTTTCACAGAAGAGACAGGTTTTGGAGGAAGCTGAGCTGCTGGATACTCGTATTAGTGCTCTGGAAGAAGATCTAGATGAGGTGGAGACCAGTGAGGAGGAGGATGAGGAAGAAGAGAAGGTAAAAGTGAACTCACAATGTCTGGCAATCTATCCAAGCACAAATGATTATTGTAATTAATAATTATATATATATATTGAATGTGACTGTTACACAACCTCTCCATATGTACTGCAGCCAGAGAGAGTGCAGACACCAGAGCCACACAGAAGAAATTATAGAGATATGGACCGGCCACGCAGGTCTCCTTCTCCACGCTACAGACGCAGCCGCTCACCCAGAAGGTCAGTGATGGTGCTAATCATCATTCAGATCATATTATTCCAGGTTGCTGGCTTAGTAGATGCATAATTATTCTTCTGATTCTCTGTTTTGTTTTTTCATTTTAGGCGGAGCAGATCACCTAAAAAACGAAGGTATATAATTAAATTATTTTAGGCACATTATTAGTGTTTTAGATATATTATTAGTGTTATTTTAGGAGATGATACAGTGTAATACATTTGTCTGATTACTCTTTTCATTCAGTCCATCACCCAGACGTGATCGAGATCGGGACCGTCACCGCAGCAAAAGTCCCCGTAGACACCGCAGCAGATCCAGGGACAGAAGGCATCGCTCCAAATCTCCAGGTACAGTGAGGCTCTTTTCAAGTATACAAAGAAAAAAAGTCACCACAATATGTTGTTTAAAATAATTAGAGTAAATGGAAAAACTGATCATTAAGAAATATTGGTATATTTTCTTCCAGGTCACCACAGAAGTCACAGGCATCGCAGTCACTCCAAGTCCCCAGAAAGGTAATGCTCACGTATATCAAATGAATTTAAATGATTTTCTTTGTTTTTCCCCTCTTGTTTCATGCTGCATTTGTCTCTGTGTTCTAGTCGGTCAAAGAAGAGTCACAAGAGAAGTCGAAGAGGAAACGAGTGATCTGGTTTCCGTGGGGATTTTTTTTTGTTGTTGATATTTTTGTGCTCTGTAATATGTGGAGAAACGGAGCAATTTCTGTTGTAAAAAGCTTGATCATATTCTGTGTAAATTGCCCAAGCTAAATTTTGTCCTCATAAGTTTTTGATGCTGTTTTATACTTATAATTGAAATTTACAACCAGAAATTGCTGATTTTTTTCATCCTGAATTAACTGTACTGTGTAAATTAAACAACTGATGTATTGTAAGACAATGATTGAAAAAAAAATGTTGCTGTTATTTTGGTGTGTGAAGGTGTCTCTGAGTTTGGGGAATTCTGTACAGGTTCATTTGAATCTATGTCAGAATTGAAGTTGAACAGCTAAAGCCATGAGAAGACTGGACATAATCACTTCTATACTAGTTTAGTGCTCTGGTATAAAGTTAGCAAAACTGCTCTTAATTTCATGAGAGAAATAAAATATTTATTTTAAATATAAAGTAGGGTAATAAGCAAACCATAATGAATCCCTAACTTTCCCTTTCAGTTTTACATTTCAAAAAGAAAAGACGTGTAGAAGTGTACAAAGGGTGGTGTATTGTATAGGTTACGGAACGTATGAAGGAGTTTCAGATTGATCATAATATTATTTTCATATGATCGGACTAAAATGACATGGGGTTTGGTTTTTTTTATTTGGCAAATAGCTAAGATTAAGTCTTCATTTTAATTTGTATCCTTTTCACTTGAACTAGAAAAGAGTGACGGTGAGGAATTTGTTGCAATGTTATAGAGACTTTTATTTTGACGGATGTTTTTAGAGGACAGCGAACAGGACGTAAATACGTTAGCGTTATGAGAAAATATTCAAATACTTTTTAATTAACCTGGATAGTTATATAGTGAAGAAATTCCTTGACATACTCATACACCGTAAGTATCTGAACAAATAATATAAAACTATCCCTGACCTAGAAAAAACATTCCTTGTTGTGATGCGCCACATGGGACACTAGTTGACCTGATTTTACAGGGAGAAATGCAGCATATTCAACGTGCTCTGCGTCTTGTCATTCATTCTCACAAGTTTTACTGTCGAATGGTACGTTATCCAACTCTCTGTGTGATTCATAGCACTAACTAGACAATTCAGCGCAAACTGATTAAGAATCATGACTGGGAGTGTGCCTGTAATGCATGGAGGTTGAATTGATGTGATTATTTAAATGCCCTTTATATTAAAATACAAAGACTTTTTGTTTGAAACTAATTTTCATTATTAATTTTATAAAGTTTGCTGACCCAAAAGTTATGCTGTCCCCAAAAATTCAGTGCAGGGTGTTACAATATTTACATCCTGCTAGAGGTTCGGTGGAAGTCAGCTGATAAGTCAGCAAGAGGAAACGAGTGATCTGGTTTCCGTGGGGATTTTTTTTTGTTGTTGATATTTTTGTGCTCTGTAATATGTGGAGAAACGGAGCAATTTCTGTTGTAAAAAGCTTGATCATATTCTGTGTAAATTGCCCAAGCTAAATTTTGTCCTCATAAGTTTTTGATGCTGTTTTATACTTATAATTGAAATTTACAACCAGAAATTGCTGATTTTTTTTCATCCTGAATTAACTGTACTGTGTAAATTAAACAACTGATGTATTGTAAGACAATGATTGAAAAAAAAATTTTGCTGTTATTTTGGTGTGTGAAGGTGTCTCTGAGTTTGGGGAATTCTGTACAGGTTCATTTGAATCTATGTCAGAATTGAAGTTGAACAGCTAAAGCCATGAGAAGACTGGACATAATCACTTCTATACTAGTTTAGTGCTCTGGTATAAAGTTAGCAAAACTGCTCTTAATTTCATGAGAGAAATAAAATATTTATTTTAAATATAAAGTAGGGTAATAAGCAAACCATAATGAATCCCTAACTTTCCCTTTCAGTTTTACATTTCAAAAAGAAAAGACGTGTAGAAGTGTACAAAGGGTGGTGTATTGTATAGGTTACGGAACGTATGAAGGAGTTTCAGATTGATCATAATATTATTTTCATATGATCGGACTAAAATGACATGGGGTTTGGTTTTTTTTATTTGGCAAATAGCTAAGATTAAGTCTTCATTTTAATTTGTATCCTTTTCACTTGAACTAGAAAAGAGTGACGGTGAGGAATTTGTTGCAATGTTATAGAGACTTTTATTTTGACGGATGTTTTTAGAGGACAGCGAACAGGACGTAAATACGTTAGCGTTATGAGAAAATATTCAAATACTTTTTAATTAACCTGGATAGTTATATAGTGAAGAAATTCCTTGACATACTCATACACCGTAAGTATCTGAACAAATAATATAAAACTATCCCTGACCTAGAAAAAACATTCCTTGTTGTGATGCGCCACATGGGACACTAGTTGACCTGATTTTACAGGGAGAAATGCAGCATATTCAACGTGCTCTGCGTCTTGTCATTCATTCTCACAAGTTTTACTGTCGAATGGTACGTTATCCAACTCTCTGTGTGATTCATAGCACTAACTAGACAATTCAGCGCAAACTGATTAAGAATCATGACTGGGAGTGTGCCTGTAATGCATGGAGGTTGAATTGATGTGATTATTTAAATGCCCTTTATATTAAAATACAAAGACTTTTTGTTTGAAACTAATTTTCATTATTAATTTTATAAAGTTTGCTGACCCAAAAGTTATGCTGTCCCCAAAAATTCAGTGCAGGGTGTTACAATATTTACATCCTGCTAGAGGTTCGGTGGAAGTCAGCTGATAAGTCAGCAGGTTACACTTCCTTTCCTTCTGCTGAATGAATTTGAATTTGAACACTGAACATTTTGCATTCACCTTTCTGTGAGTGTCTAGGGTTCAGATTGATTTACTAGTACAGGGATTAAATCATAGATTTAGAAGTCTATTCCATGTATGAACACTGTTCATATTGTGTGTTTTTTTCTCTCTGAAGGCACACAGGATGAGTATGAATGATTTTGCTGTGCTCAGCACTGGACGGAAGATGCCCCTTGTGGGACTTGGGACATGGAAGAGTGAAGCAGGACAAGTAAGTTTTCTGTGCATTATCCCAACTGTAATTATGACAGAATTTGAATCTGAATAGGGTGTATTGAGAATGAGAGGATATTTACTAGGATATGCAGTTCTTCAGTATATTATCCATTATGTTCTGCAATCATCTTTGGATTTAAATATTGTGTTCAGCATTTTATATAAATATGTTGTCAATTGCAGGTAAAACAGGCAGTTATTTGGGCATTGCAGTCTGGATATCGGCACATTGACTGTGCTCCCATTTACGGGAATGAGCCAGAGATCGGTGAAGCATTTCAGGAAATAATGGGACCTGAAAAAGTAGGTCAAACAAGTGGATTACAAATATGAAATACATACCCATACACTTAAATATAAAGGAACAACGTGTGCTTTACAACTGTTGTCTTCTTTCAGGGCATAAGGCGAGAGGATGTATTTGTGACCTCCAAACTGTGGAACACAAAACACCACCCAGATGACGTGGAACCATCTCTGTTAAAGACCTTAAAAGACCTAAAGCTGGAGTACCTGGACCTCTACCTCATCCATTGGCCATATGCCTTCCAGTAAGCCTCCAATTCTTCTTATAATGAGAATATATATAGGGGCCTAATGGTTAGAGAGTTGCAGGTTCAAGCCTCAGTACCAGCAGGAAATGTAGGTGGGGGGAGTGAATGACCAGCACTCTCTTCCACCCTCATTATCCACAACTGAGGTGCCCTTGAGCAAGGCACCGAACCCTCCAGTTGCTCCCCAGGCAGCGCAGCAAAAATGGCTGCCCACTGCTCTGGGTGTGTGTTCACTACACACTGCTGTGTGTGCTCACTTGAATGGATGAAATGCAGAACACAAATTCTGAGTATGGGACACCATACTTGGCTACACATCAAATCACTTTTTTACTTTATATACACAGAGAGAAAGAGAGTACTGTGTATTAATTACTTTGAATTGGTTACTCTTCTCAGAACTAATTTAAGATCTAAAATCTAAAGAAAAATCGAAATTATGACTGTTTTTAAAAGAGATTAAAGGGTGCAAGATTCTATAATATTCTGTTGTTATAATAGTCTTATTCTGGATGTCTTGTTTATTGCCAATATAAACGCGACATTTTCTTGATCTCCTTTGGGGAATGAAGTGTGAAGTGCTCATTAGTAGGAATAGTTCACCCAAAAATGAAAATGCTGTCATCATTTGAAGAATTTTATGGAATGTTGGTACCAAACAGTTTTAGCTCCCATTGACTTACATTGTATGGTCAAAAACATGATAGAAGTCAATGGGAACTAAAACTGTTTGGTACTAACATTTTTCAAAACATCTTCCACCAAAGAAAAAAATGACATGAGGGTGAGTAAATATGACAGAATTTTCATTTTTGGGTGGACTAGCCCTTTAATGTGCTCTGCCTTTTCTCAGTCAAGTGTTTTATCTTGTTATTTTTATCCAGACGAGGTGATACCTCTTTTCCTAGGAAGGAGGATGGAACCTTGCTGTATGACAACATAGACTACAAGCTGACATGGGCTGCTATGGAAAAACTTGTGGGAAAGGGCCTTGTCAGGGCCATCGGGCTCTCAAACTTCAATAGCAGACAGATCGATGACATCTTATCAGTTGCAAGCATCAAACCAACTGTTTTGCAGGTCAGAAGAAAATGTGATGTCCTAATTTATATGGTCTATTCTATCAGTTTGTTGAGTAACAATAGTGTTTTGCAGGTGGAGTCCCATCCATACCTTGCACAAGTTGAACTGTTGGCTCACTGCCGGGATCGAGGTTTGGTGATGACTGCTTACAGTCCGCTAGGATCTCCTGACCGAGCCTGGAAGCATCCAGAAGAGCCTGTGCTGTTGGAGGAACCAGCCATGGCTGCACTAGCCAAGAAATACAACAAGACTCCTGCACAAATTATCATCAGGTAAATTCATGCTTCTGCACGAGTTGTGTATGGTATTTCTTCACTGATTATTACATAGTATTTCTTCATTGATGTTTTGGCAGGTGGCAAACTCAACGAGGAGTAGTGACTATCCCAAAGAGCATTACACAGTCTCGGATCAAAGAGAATATCCAGGTATCTTCATGTTTTTCTTTATTCTTTCATGTTCTAGAGCAGGGCTGCCCAAACTCGGTCCTGGAGGGCCGGTGTCCAGCAGAGTTTAGCTCCAACTTGCCTCAACACACCTGCTGGTAAGTTTCTAGTATGCCTAGTAAGAGCTTGATTAGCTGGTTCAGGTGTGTTTAATTGGGGTTGGAGCTAAACTCTTCAGGACACCGGCCCTCCAGGACCGAGTTTGGACAGCCCTGTTCTAGAGTGTTTATGACCATGTATTGTAACAATGCGATGCATTTACTCTGCTCATTTACAGGTCTTTGATTTCACTCTTGAACCTGAGGAAATTAATCAAGTGACAGCATTGCACAGAGGCTGGCGTTACATTGTGCCAACCATTACTGTAAGTTACATTACTGTAAGCCACATCATACAACATAGCACTAAAGTTTACGTGGCCATTAACAAAGAGGTTACGTTTTTTGCATCTATTTTTCTAGGTTGATGGTAAGTCTGTCCCCCGAGATGCAGGACATCCTCACTACCCTTTTAATGACCCCTATTAATACACACTTCTACGTGATTCTGTGCCTTGGAACCATGTGTCCATTCATTACTCTGTATACTTCTAAACACAATAAAAAAATGTTTTGTTACATATTGAAATGTGTGCTCATTTTTTGTCATGTGTGGAATGAAACTTAATGAACAAGGGCTGATTTTAAATGTATTCACAATTAATATTATGAAACTGGTCAAGAATTAATCTGGATTATCACTTTTAAAAGAACAAATTTACATTTTGGAAATAAAGCATATTTTTAAGACCCTCAAGGTTATTTTGACATATTTTTTATGTTAATTAATCAGATTCTAATTTTATTTATATATATATATATAATGTATGTGTGTATGTAATATTTCAACTATTTCCACTGCCCTTCCTCTTGATAAAGTAATCTGATAAGGAAAGTTGTTATATTAATATAATTTATTATAATAATAATTATTAGTAGTAGTAGTTTTATTATAGAATATAGAATATAATTTATTATATTTTATTCACAAAAACAACTGGAACATGTTTTAAATAAGAAAGTGAATAAAGTATTTAAATTGTTTTAATATAATTGCATATAAATAATATTAAAAAAAATATTTTTTTGAGTCTCACAAAATCTAGATAAAAATATACTTTCCATTCATCTTGTAATACGATCTGTTAATTATCTTAGCAAAGTTTTATATACATAAGTCAAAAGTAATTCAAAAGAAACCATCATATATTACATTTTGTAACACTGATCTTAAAATATACTTTGAAACCCTTTCTAATATGAGATCACAAAATAAGAAGCTAATAAAAACAATACAAATTCTCAAGCTTTTCAAAGTTATGTAGCTGCCCTAATGTATGTATTATTATTATTATATATATATTTTTTATCCTGTTATTTTTATTTTATATATATATATATATATATTTGTATTAATTTTGCGTTTTGTTGTTGCTGTTGTTCTGTTTTGCATGCTTTGAGATGTGCAACGTTTCCCTGTTTGTATTGTGCTTTAGTGTGATGGAACTGAATAAAGGGGGAAAAAATACAAATATTTTAATACGGTTGCTTGCCCTTTAAATTTATTCTCCCGCGTTTTTGTGACAGGGTCGTAGTTCAGCGGAAGTCCGGCTTGTATCCGTATTTAAAGGCGCCAACAAAGACTAATTCAGGAGCAGCTTCACAAACCTGCCGTCTGCACGCACATCATCCAACAGTACATTACAGCTTAGTTTATTTCACGCATTAAAATGCCAGAAGAAACAGCAGCTGCTTCAACTGCCGAAAGGTAAAACACCATTTTAAGTAAGTGCGCTCCCGAGCCAGGGAAGTAAGCAGAAGAGTTAAAGGAAGTCCGAGTGAGACGTTTTGGCTGGTTTCGTTTGATAACAAAGCTGCAGCAGCTCCGTCAGGGAAAATGCTCGCTTTTCTCCCGCGCCCGGACATCGAGTCGCACGCGACGGGATGGCATCAGCGTTGATTCCCGCTGACGTGTTGTGTTTGGCTGCTTTCATTTGGCGGGAGATAGTTTAATATGAACGGCCTGCTTGTTTATATATCCTACATGAGGAAAGTCCCGCTCTGTTGACGCGTAGTCACGAATGGCCCGTCAGTGCGCTTGGAGCTGCATTGAAATGGCTGCACGCGCGCCGAAGTCGAGCGTTAAGTTTGAAAGGTGGCGGTAACGACACACATAGCACATTATATTGACATTAAACTGTGACATTAGATGTTTATCATATCTGCGTGTGGATATTGCTGACAGTCTCTGTCAGGAAATAACAGTCATAGTAGCTTCGAGCTAACTTTGGTCCTTGGCACGTGAACTTCTGAAGCGAACTTTAGTGAAAATTGACTCGCATTGAACGTATTCTTCAGAGACTCGAGGCTTTTTAATAATGTATGACTATATTTTTGTATTGTTTATCTTTACAGTATGGCGGAGAAGCCTTGCTCGTCCAGCGCTGCAGACAGGTGAGTTGGTATCCGTGTTTCGGTTTAGTAAAACTGCTTAGTTCGATAAAATGAGTATTAAGCTTCATTTTACTCACTACTTCATTAAATTTTGCAGCTCCGTCGATGTTTCTGAGGAAGCAAAGAAGCTGGTTGGCACCGGCAACCGGCACTTAGTGATGGGTGATGTTGTGTCTGCAGTGAGTGTGTTCCAGGAGGCTTGTGCCATGCTGTGAGTACTGAAGGAATATTATAATGCATATGCATTATATAAAGAGTGTGGTGTTTTTTTTTAATGCCGAGTTATGTGTATGCATGTATGTAACCCATTTTCCCCCTTAAGAGCTGAAAAGTATGGAGACACTGCTGATGAATGTGGTGAAGCTTTTTTCTTGTGTGGGAAAGCCCTTCTGGAGCTTGCTAGGTAGGTATATGGATTAAGATTTAATGCATTACATTTATAAAAAGAAAAGGTTATCAGTTTTTCTAACTTTGGTGTTTTTAAAATTTCTCTAGGATGGAGAATACAGTGCTTGGTAATGCTTTAGAGGGAGTCCCAGAAGAATCGTCTGAAGAAGGCGAGAAACAGAATGACTCTAAAATTGAAAGCGCAGACAACTTGGATGGTTTGTGTTTTACGTTTTAGTTTGCCAGTTCAAATTTTTTTGTTTGTTTTCTTCTCATGCATGCTCAAGACTTGACATCTGCAAAAAGGATGCTTCCAAAGAACCACCAAATTAACCGTTGTCTGTTCTGCACAAAAACCAGCGCATGTTGACCAAGCTTAACTTTTAAACTTGATTCCGTTTAAGAGGGACTCCAGCTGTAACCTAGAAATGTCCCTCCATTTGTACTATGATGCAGAGAAAACCAGAGATGAGCTTCGAGCACAGGTTTATGATGCCATGTCAGAGGACAAAACTCAGTCAGAGGTCGAAAAAGAGGTGGGGGAAGGTGAGCAGAAGATCCAAGAAGTTAAGGAGAAGCAGGAGAAGGTTAATGAGTCAAAGGAAGGGGATGCAGCATCACCTAAAACTAAGAAACCAGCTGAACATGAGGCAAAACCTGCTCAAGATGAGGAGAAACCAGGTGAACATGAGGCAAAACCTGCTCAAGATGAGGAGAAACCAGCTGAACATGAGGCAAAACCTGCTCAAGATGAGGAGAAACCAGCTGAACATGAGGCAAAACCTGCTGAAAATGAGGAACCTGCCGAAAAAGTTGAGAAGTCAAAAGCTGTGGATGAAAGCGCTTCTAAAAAGGAAGATGTCACTGTGTCAAATGAAGTTACTGAAAAGGGTGATGAGGAGAAAAATGGAAATGAAGAGAATGAAGGACCCATGGAAGATGGAGGTAGTGAAGCATGATTGAGTCTGGGGAGCACGAAATGGAGTATAAAATACCTTTGCTAAATTTCACCCGGTGAATCTTTTAAACACTGTTTGGTCCATAGAGTATTTGGCTTTTAAGCTGCAGTGTCACTGAGGGTGTCCAAGGTGATGGACTTTTACATTAGATCAGTGTCAGTGAGTTAACATCTTTGATGTTTTAGATGAGGATGAAGATGATGATGATGATGAGGAGGAGGAGGATGCAGAAGGTGACACAAAGGATAAGGTTTGTAATCCATTTTTTCTTCTCTCTCTCTTTTGTCCCCCTCTTCATTGATTTACTGGTTTATCATTGTGTCCTTGTGTTTTTAGGACAGTGAGGAGGATGAAGTTGGAAACCTGCAGTTGGCCTGGGAGATGCTTGAGGTTGCAAAGGTGATTTATAAAAGGTATGCCCATATTGCATTTCTATTTTTTTTTTATTTTAACTATGCGTTTACTCGAGCTTCATTTAGAAAAACACATTCTTTTATTCGGTTTGTAGAAAAGACTGCAAAGAAGATCAGCTAATGGCGGCACAGATTTACCTGAAACTTGGAGAAGTTGGAGCTGAATCAGGTGTGTATGTGGTGTGAGTAGATGAAAATATGACTTCATTTTAAGGACCTTTTTGGGTTTCACAAGCTGCTGTAAAATTTAAGTTATTCTTCACTCTTAATTAAATGGTCTCTCCGTTTTGTTTTATGTAGGTAACTACAGCCAGGCTCTGGAGGACTTCAATGAGTGTTTAACCTTGCAGCTGAAACACCTTCCCTCTCATAGTCGTCTTCTGGCTGAGACTCATTACCAGTTGGGCACAACTTACAGCTACACAGCCCAGTACAGCCAAGCCATTGAGCACTTCTCCAACTCCATCAAAGTCATCGAGAGCCGTCTTGGTAGGAACATTTTCACAGTGGTCTTTTGCCATGTGTTTTTAACTGAGGATTTGCTTGCTGATAACACTAGTTGCCATGAGCAAGCATGGTACTCTCAATTGATTTCCACACCACTCTTCCTCAGCTATGATTCAGGAGGTAATAGACAAGGCGGAAGGTGCAGAGGCAGCAAAGGAAGAGAAGAGTGAGCTTGAGGAGTTGAAACAGTTACTGCCAGAAATTGCTGAGAAGATTGAAGATGCTAAGGAGAGCCAGAGGACGGCTGCTGCAGCATCTGAGGCCATCCATCAGACTCTTGTGAGTTATATTGGGGCAATAATGAAAATGCGTGAAGCATGTTATCCATTGTTCAGTGCTTTGCAGTGGCTGATTAATTCCTGTTGACAAATCTGATATCGGCTTGTATTATACGTTTATTGAATATGGTACCGTTATGTCATGCATCCCTAGCATTGCTCTTAGTACACACAAAAAGTGGAGAAGTTGGGCATGTGGGTCATCCCAGGATGCAGTAAAAATGGCTAAAGAGCCAATGATGAATAGTTTGGAATTTGTTTGTTACAGGCAGGAGCGTCCACCTCATCTGCATTCCCAGCTGAAAATGGTGGCCCGTCCTCATCTACTGCTAGTCAGGTGTGTTGATGCTTAATGTTACCTCGATTAGCATTAGGGATGGGTGATACTTTGTTACAATTTCTTAAATGGGGGCCCTAATGTTTCCTGAAAGGCCAGTTTAATGCGGTTTATTTTTTTCATATGACATAGACCAGCTAAATATGTCAAGGGTTTTTGGCACAGAAGTTAAAAGTTCAGAAACCATGTGTTGTATTAATATAATTTTAGTATCTCTTTTTGATCCCAAATAAATGACCTTGTCAGTATTGATACTGCTGTATATGTGCCCATCCTCATTTTGAGTCTGAAACTAAGCTCTAAGGCAGGGGTGTCAAACTCATTTTCACTGAGGGCCACTTCAACATTATGGCTGCCATCAAAGGGCCAGTTGTAACCGTAAGACTGTACAAATGTTACTACTCCTTAACGTATTGTTAAATAACGGTCTCTTTATTTTATTAGTCGAGTTACAAATATTGCATATGCATTTGCATTGATCTAAAAATGTTATTGCTCCATGTTATTTTAATGCATCCTTTTAATTTATCAGGTTAAGAAATCCAAATTACTCCATAAATCAAATTAAATAAAGACCAGTATCATCAAACACAGCTCATTACATTAAGTTGTTAAACTATTTTGTTACATTTATGGTACAACAAATAAATGTGAGCTGCTAAGAACATGTGACAGATATGGCATTTAAAAAAAATAAATAATGAGTCCGGTCTCATGAAAGTGTGTATAGCACGATTTTCTGTTTCTTTTTGGCATTTGCCTTTTATATTTTTTTATTATTTTTTTTTTTTTTGCAGAAATTGACTTTTGCGTGCATATAATACACAATCAATGCTTGTAGTAGGAAAAAAAAATGTGGTGGTACTTGACCCCACTCCCCCACCCAAAAATAAATTGATAAACTAAAGTACTAAAATTTTTAAATTCATAATTTGCAATGAATGTATAGTGCCTAAATAAATTCATTAACCGTTTGAAATTCAATTCACATTTGTGTATAACTTTTTATGATACACTTGTTGCGAAGCAGCTTCATAGAAAATTAACATTTGTACATTTTAGTAGTTTACAGCACTTTTAATACAAAAAATTTAACCTGTCAATCTGCGATACCACACAGGGGGATGCCAAAAGACCACTAAATGAGCTACCTTGACCTGACTGATCCAGATTTACTAAACCACTGACTACTGTGTAATCTAAAACGCCTTCAACCAGCATCCAGTATAAAACGCGTGCTTTTAAGCCAAATAGCGTGCTGATATTACATTTTACTGACATCTGTACGCGAGTACTATTATCTCTGATGAAATCGGCCATGTTTTCTCTGCGTTAGCGCGGTTTTGAGCTTACGGTTTTAATGCATTTGCTTACTAGATCCTTAGACTTTCCAGGAGTTTGCCAGTTGATCTGATCGCAAAAAAACCTGCTTTATTTTCATAATGTATTGTTGACATGTGCGAAACGGATACATTTAGACTACTACTGTTATGCTATGTAAATACTTATTTACATTAGTTGGCATATGCGCCAATGTATGTTTCTGTCAGTGGATGCCCACACTCCAGGTTGCGTTTATTAAACTCAGGAGAGAAGGTAATTTGAGCGCACTCCTATAATGTCTGATTGATAGAAAGCGTGTCTGTTTTCTGAATGAATGGGACTCCACCTGCAAGCAGAGAGATTTGTGCTCCCGCATTTGATGCACTCTCGTATAGGCAATATGCGCTCTGAACATTTGTTATTAAAATAACTCTATAGAAACCGCCTCAAAATAACTTTTAAAACTAGAAGTCGTGTCTGAAAGCTGCAAAAAAAATAAAAGTTTTTAATTTGTTAAATTAATGGAAAGATTGTGTTTTTCCATTTCTGTCGGTGGGGCTCTAGCACTGAGGTCCGCACTTATTCCTTTGAGCCACCCACGCAGTTGTCATCAACGGGGAAAACCCTACACCCCTAAGCCTAACCATTGCATATCATATGCACAAGTCAATTTATGCGTATAAATAAAACGCCAAATAGAAACACAAACTTGTGGTATTGATACACATTTTCGTAAGTTACGATATAAAGCTGCATAGATTTTTATTAAGACCATCATATGCTCTCGCGGGACACACAATGATGGGGCGGGCCTTGAGTTTGACGTGCTCTATGGGATATTTCTCCTCTTTAATGGTACTTTAAGCCTATAATGGATAGTGCCACCCTAAAATGCCTGTTTTCTTTCAGATTCCTGTGAGGCCAGCTGATGGTGCATCTTCCTCAAAATCTGCATCTGACATTTCTCACCTTGTTCGCAAAAAGGTGAGTATCTATCCACTGAAGTGTAATTCAACCATTGCAGTAGGCCTAGGGATGGGTGGGGGGTTTGTGGGTTAACTAGCATGCTTCAAAGTTATTAAAATTTGAGTGAATGAGGGTAGTCTGCCTCTAAAGGGGCATTTGCATTGCTACCTTCCATTAGTTGAGGTCAATTTTGCATGCTGGGTCATGAGCTGAATTTTTTTTTTTTCAACTAGATCCGGTTTGGTGTTGCTCGGTGCTTATGTGGTGTTTGGGCTTCATTATTGTGGCTTGGCATGTTGTAGTTGTGGCGTGGTGTTGAAGTGGCCATATGTGCTTGAGTAGCATGTAGAGACTAGGTGTTTAGCGCAAAAAAATAAGTACGTGTTCTGTCCTGCTTTATTCCTGCACAGAGGAAACCAGACGAGGAGAGTCCAAGAAAGGACAGTGATGCTAAAAAGAATAAACAGGAGACTTCAGTTAATGGCAGTGATGACTCTGCCCACAACGGCAATGGAGTCCAGGAGAAAATGGAGCAGGAGGCGAGTTGATAGGCTTGCCGTTTCCTCTTATGCAGTCACAGGGCGCTGGATTCTAAAATATTGGCATCGTAACATTGTTAGAATACAAAGGTCGAAACAACAACTTGAGAGGAGGACAATTCAGCTGGATGTACTTTTACACATACTAGCAAAATCCTATTTTAGAGGGAGTTTGTTTCTTTATCTAAATATTGGTAGACTTACTGAGCTAATGGAATTGGTTGGAGTATTGCATCTGATGTTTTATCATTTGTCAAGCTTCAGTTTATTGCCTAAACTATTATTTTGAGCAGTTTTTCTTTGCCGTTTGTTTTTAAAATTTTCATTTTCTCTTGCAGTCAGCCAATTCTTCCTCTGTGGAGACGTCAGCATAATGGGCATCTTCTGATCGACCACTTACCTTCCAACCAGCAGAGCATGCCTGCCTCATATACGCCATGAACAACTTTTGTCTCTGTTTTGTAAATAACCTGTTTTCTTTCTGTCCAATTTTTGTATAATTGTAAACTCTGAATAAAGAATATTTGCATATGTGAATGTGGCTTTTAATATTTTACCCGTTGTTTTTAATAAGTGTTCTGCTTTAAATATAGCTAGATGTCCAATGGAATCATAGACGCTCATTGGCCAGAAACTTGTGGAATCCCATGATAGGATGATAATGTTTGAACTATAATAGGAGTAAACTGTTTGTGATTTGGTGTGAAAAGGATAAAGCAGCCTTAAACAACTGTTCCTAGATCAACGGGAAGCCCCACATACACGCGCACGAAAAACAACAACTTGGATGTACCCAGGTCAAGTAATTAACTTTTAATGTTTCAGAGATGGGAGACAAAAAAACCTGTATGTATTTACTTGAAATACAAAATGTTTGAATTTACAATTGGCTTTATTTGTATAATCAAATTTGGGTTGATTTACTCCATTTAGTATTTGGTGAACGTACTTGTGGCACAGAATTCAGTTGACCTGGACTTAAGGATGCTTGAACTGGGAGAGAGCGGAAGGGAAGCCTCCAGTGACCGCTGTGTACCTGGTTGTGCTGGTCAAAGAGATCAAGCTTAGCCCAGCCACAAGTCACCAAGCCCTCAGTTTCATGGTTGAACAAATCCAGACCTTTAGAAGTCTGGATTTCTACGACCAAAGAGAGATCTGGAGATGGCTGTACTCTGAAATGAAACATATTCAACAATGTAAACATATACCAGCTCTACCTGTCCATATTTATGTCTGAATCAAACTACCCGGGCACAGGTTGCTTAACAGCCAGTATAGCATAGTTTCCAGGACTCTTGGTGGACAGTAATGGTCCTGCAGGTTGGCACTGCACAGGTGGCATTGGGGTGGTCTTTCCCAACTTCTGTCCATTAAAATATAACCCTGCCAATAAACGCACTGATCTCAAAGTAGCTTCAACACCCATCACTAGGTCATAGAAGATCACAAAGCCAGCCCTGTACACACACATTCAGACGATAGCTGGATTTGAATCATATCATAATATATTTAGTGTGACGTACATGCATCTATAGGGACTAAATGAGAAAAATAAATAGAGGACGAGGTGAAAATGTGTCTTACACAGGATCATAAGGAGCAGGACCAAGAGCTTCCAGTGGATCAGTTACACGGGAACCCATCAGCGAATGCTGTTTTGAACTCTGATCCTGCAATAATAATAATATTGGTAAATACAAAATATATGCACCACATCATTCTTCATTCTCACTATCATTCTTTTGTGATAGTGAGAATGCCTGAGAATGAAGAAGGGCGTTAAATTGACTGAAAAGTGACAGCAAAGACGTTAATAATATTACAAAAGATTTATATTTCAAATAAATGCTATTTTTTTTAACTCTCTATTCATCAAAGAAAAAAATTATCAATGTCCACAACAATATTAAGCAGCTCAACTGTTGATTTGAATGATTTCTGAATGATCATGTGACACTGAAGAAATCCAGCTTTGGCATTACAGGAATAAATTACATTTGAATATATATATATATATATATATATATATATATATATATATATA
>NW_015505366.1:634990-635308 GCF_001515645.1 Sinocyclocheilus grahami
ATGATGCGATTTCAATTTTTCCTTTCTCTTTGGAGTGTTACAAGCTCTTGGTGCATAAAGAAGATCTGTAAAGTTGCAAAGACTAAAGTCTCAAATCCAAAGAGATATTCTTTATAAAAGTAAAGTGTCAACCACGCCTACCTAAAAGGGCTCATTCTAAGACGCCCCCACATGTCAACATCACGATGTGGGAAGATTTGCATAACGCTGCCCAAATGTTCACGCAAAGAAAGAAGGCGTAACTTTTATTCTCGCTGTAGTATTGTTGTTGCCGCCGCCGCCGCCATGTCATGAAGGTGCTGTGTGTTTCGTTGTGAA
>NW_015505366.1:635798-677053 GCF_001515645.1 Sinocyclocheilus grahami
AAACTACTTTGTTTGGTCTTCCAAAAGAGGACACGACTAGAAATCAGTGGTTAAGTTGTATTTACAACACTGTTCCAGAACAGTTTAACCCAAATATTCAGATGTGTGCAGCGCATTTTATGGAGAACTGTTTCCTGATCCTGGCAGAGTAGACTACAATGCCGGCTGTTCTGATTCACAGACTGTAAGTACGTTTTTTATATATAAAGAATTTGCCACTGACGATTCAAACGCGAGTTTTGAGCAGTGTAGAGTAGGGCTTGTTGTTTGTCATTTCTCCGATCACAAATGCAGACATGGTTTTGTTCACGCGGCACGATGCAACACCACGCGTAAAAACACAGTATAAGTCATTATAATTCGTAATTATGTCCCCACTGGATGCAACAAATGTCTCGTTTGTAATGGGTTTTAATGTTTTTGTCTCGTCGCTCCGGCCGGTACTCGGCATCACAGTATGGTAGGGGCGTAGCATTTTCGTCACATGCTTGGGGTATTCGGCCAATCACAAGGCACTGGATAGCTGGCCAATCAGAGCACACCTCGCTTTTCAGACCGATGAGCTTTGTAAAAATCGATGCGTTTCAGAAAGGCGGGCCATAGAGGAGACACAATAATGTGTTTTTTGAACCTTAAACCGCATAAACACATTTCATTACACCAAATACACAAAATAATGTTCTTTTTAGCAACATCATATGACCCCTTTAATTTTCCAAATACTATTTGCAGCCACAGTTCAATGACAGTGATGATGGTACTACTCACTTCTTCCTTTTGTCTTACTTTCAGCTCTATGTTTTGCCTGCTCCAGTGTAAGAGACTCTGCTTGAAGGTCATGCATATGGGCCAGAACCTCTGGATCAGAACCACCGGACTGCATGTATGCCAGACGCAAGGCTCTGTTTTAAAAACAAATGCACCACAATGCTCGAGTGGTCTGGATGGTTGCTAAAGTGGCACTAAACTTTTGCTAGGGTGTATTGGCTGTGTTGTGTTTAGGAGGTGTCTTGGCAGTTCTTAAAAGAGCCCAATCCTAAGACTTAAAAGCCTATTATTGTTCCTAGATTTGATATGCATACTTCCTTCAATCATGTAAGTGCATGTTTTTTGTCACTTCTTTTATCATCCTGGTAACATGTAAGTTAAAAAGACCAACCTTATCTGAGCAGAGAGAGGTCCAGCCACAGAAGAGATCAAGTCAAAAGTAATATGTTGTGTCTTCTTTTCCTCTGGTGGGTTAGAGGGGACTTCAATTGGATTAGGCCTACAACACCAGCGCAGTATAAACATGCATAAATTGATTTATAGCTTCTCTGCATATTTCCTTTTTCCTCCACTCTCTCTCACCCTTTCATTGAGTTGATTTGAGAGCTGAGCTGCTGCAGCACCTCCTCGTTCCTCTGCTCCTGATTCCTCAGTTCTCGTAGCACTTCCTCGAGATGAGCCGTCCTCTCCCGTCCTGCCAGCTCGGCAAGCCGCTCTTCTATTTCTGGGATAAACACATCATTAAAAAAAAGTAGTGCAGAAGAAATTCACATCAACATGTTCAGAGGTGTTTCAACCAATCACAACATGTGTTTGCAGTTGCTAAGTGAAACAGTGTGACAACTTTTTGGGGTCCCATTTAAGCCTGTAGACTTTAGAAAACAAACTCTTTTCAAACTCTTCAGCATTCTGGGGTAGGAAAGACATTTCAAAACATTTTGGGTATAGACTCTAGCTAATTTCATTTCTAGCATTTTATGTATGCTAAATCCACACATTTTACAGCTAGATTGAAAATATGAATAAGTGATTTACCACATGTGATCTTCAAAAAACAAAAGGAAAAAAGTTCTTAAGTGTTTTCAATAACTTTACACAAAAATTCACTTTTGGCACATACACAGAAACAATTGGAGTAAATTTTGGTAGTAAATTAGCAAAGAATCAGCAAGTAACATATTGAATTAGAAGTGAAATTCTAAAGAAGAAAAACTTTAGTATTTTCTTGTAAAACACTTTTTTTAGTTTTTGCCCAAACAAAACTAAATAAACTATAATTATTGTTGCTAATTGTGAATATATGTACACCCAAAAACAATAGCTTTCTTTTCTCATTCTTATGACAGAAGTTACCCTCTCTCTGCTTCTCCAGCTGATGGTTGCATGCTCTGATCTCAGCCAGTCTCTGCTCATGAAGAGCCCTGTGCTCATCGGCTCTCTGCTGGAGTGAGGCCTGCTCCTCAGACACCTGAAGAACAACTTACCCAATGTCCAAAACACGTAATACCACATACACAAGCACAATATGCACATTATAAACAGATTTATAGAACTAAGCATATCAAACTGACCTCTGTCTGTCTTCTGGGCAGGTTTTGTTCAAATGAAATCCTGAGTTTTTGAAACTAAAACAGAAGATCATCAGATGAAGCATAAAAACCACTCTGAACCAGATTTATTAAGTTTGTATGTGGTCCTGTACCTCCTCAGTGAGTTTGTTAAGTGCAGTATTCTCTGACACATTGTCCTGTGCACTTTCGCTCTCATGATTTCTCTGTTCCTTCAGCTGGCCAATGGAACAAGAAACATTTTTACTAACTGTATTACTTTAATTACCATTCAAAATTTTTGGGTAGGTGTGATTTTTTTTTTGTTTCATCTTGAAACAGTACTTCAATATTTGAGCAACTGTTTATTAACTGCTCTGTTTATTCAAATTAGTTATTTTTTTTATTATACACAGTATATTTTAATATACAAATCAACTGCAGGTTTTTGGAATAATTGTATAATATTAAACTACTTACAATAATTAAATCAGGTGTCCTTGTCCTTGTAGGATGCACCGTCTTTATGTACCTCCTCAGTGAGTTTGTTAAGTGCAGTATTCTCTGACACATTGTCCTGTGCACTTTCGCTCTCATGATTTCTCTGTTCCTTCAGCTGGCCAATGGAACAAGAAACATTTTTACTAACTGTATTACTTTAATTACCATTCAAAATTTTTGGGTAGGTGTGATTTTTTTTTTGTTTCATCTTGAAACAGTACTTCAATATTTGAGCAACTGTTTATTAACTGCTCTGTTTATTCAAATTAGTTATTTTTTTTATTATACACAGTATATTTTAATATACAAATCAACTGCAGGTTTTTGGAATAATTGTATAATATTAAACTACTTACAATAATTAAATCAGGTGTCCTTGTCCTTGTAGGATGCACCGTCTTCACAGCTGCTTGTTCTTTTTGAGTGAATCCCCTTTGACCTCTCCATAGAGCTACTGGATCTTTTAGGTCTGTGCCAATGCAGAATTTGGCTGTGTGTTTATCCAAGAGTTCAGTAGAATGGAATGCCATCTTACAGTTCCGACAAATTAAGTCCCCCAAACCTTCCATCTCTCCAGCAAATTATTAAAGTTAGCAACTTTTTCCCTATTGAAATTCTAAACTGGACCCAGAAAGACTGATTCTTAAAAATTAGGAATATACTTTTTGTTAGAATGTCTGCCTTAACTTATATGTACTGGATTTGTTGACTGAAGTTGTGTTTGTTGGTTACAATCACCTTGGAAAAAGGGAGTGGTAAAGAATGGATGGGGTTAGAGCAAGAGGAATCCAACCCTTCAGTGCTATGCTTATTTTTATCCTTTGCATGCGTATTTTCAACATTATCAACTGCCCTCCTAAACCATGAAGAATGATTCCCCAAGTGTTTCAGCAGAAAACGAAAGGCTGGACATGTTTGGCAAACTGATGCAAAATATTTATTACAATTTTTTTCTCCGATCTTTTCATTATGATGCAGTAGTTTATGTCTGCTTTGTCTCATACAGATAAACCCATACATGACACCTTTTATCTTCTCAAATCTGTAAATAATGTTATCAAAATAATCTTAATCTTCCAAAACTCACAATTTTTTATTCTTATATTTTTTACAATCCACCCTGAATATCAAGGCTGCAGAAACAACATAATGCAAACAAAACAAGAAAAAGAAAAAACTATGTGGGAATTTTTTACAGCTGTACCAAAATTAAAAAAGAAACTTGAATCTGTAATAAAGCTATTTTTATACCCTATCAGCAAAAACAAGGTACAAAAAAAGGAGATGCACAATTTATACCAGCAGTCCCTCATGACATAAAGAACTTCTAGAGATGGATCTCTACTTTACTGCCAGCAGCAGGGATAGAACTCCGCGCCCAAAATGAACGGTTTAAAGAACAAAAAAAGCAGAACAAAGCGTGCAAGCCATCTTACCGAATCGCTCAAAGAAAGTTCACAGTCATTACAAACCATAGACAGCTCGGATCAATTCCTGCATTGTAAATATTACATAAGCCCAATAATGTTTAATGCTTTCTATTCCATTGGGTAGATTTTATTTGGGTTTTGTGAGGGAATAAGATCATCAAACCTTTCTTGTGTTTATTGAATACCCCTTATCAATCTACATGCAATGAATGTAAAGCTATTGAAAATGATTGCCACAGCATTATTTCTGTAAGCATGAAAATGCTTTTTAAAGAGTAACTGAAATGTTCAGGATTTCAATATGGTTTAAATTGAGGTTATTCAGGAAAAAACCCAGAAAAAACAAAACCATATATGGGCATGAAAGAAAACTGTCTGTTTGTGATTTTTTTAACTTCAACCTTTCCTAAACAGAACCCAACCTCAGTGAACTGAACATCTGTATGTTCGCCTGGCTTCCCAGAACGCAACATATAAAACATAGACCCTTGCATCCAAACATTACCTTTATTCAAAAACCAGTTCCTGACAAACTCTTCTGCAAGCTAGGTTTCAAATCTAACTTTTAAACATCCTTTAAGGTTTTCTCACACGTGTACTTGACAGACATATGAAATCAGGTATATTAGTATGATTCTGCAGAATGAAACGAGTGAAAATGAGCAGTTTGCTGGAAATGGAGCCAGAAATGGACTGATGTTCTAGCTGCCAGACTGCATGTGACAGTCCATTCAGTGTTGCTTTAGTTCCTCCTTGCTGCAGGGATGACTGGCTTGAGTTCATTTCTATGAGGGACTGGGAGCAATGTCGCAGTCAGCGGCTCACAATGATTGTTTCATCTTAACACTAATGCTACGAATTGTTTTCGCGGAAAGGAAAAAATATTTTTTAGAAAGGTGTCAAAGCCATTTTATAGAACATTCAGATAATGTCATATTTCACGTTAAATCACGGTTATAATTGGTGTTATTATAATTTTTTCCCCCAAGCAAAAACAAAAAAGATATGGTGGAGGGTGTGTGTGGCTTTCTTTGACATTTCTAGTTCAGCAGAAATAACAAAAAGCAGACAAGGAGAGAGGGGGCAAAAAATCTAACAGAAAGACACTGCCTATGAGCTGACAAGTGAATTATTTTTCTCTCCGCCTGGGATATGACCGATGTTCCTTGTCCATGAAAATAATCTTTTCTCTCTTCTTCTTTTAGTTTGAAATAAATGGGTGTGATGGAGGAGACAGATTAAGGTAAAGAGAGAAAGGGAAATGTGGGAGGGGTGTTTAAAGCCACATTAGGTATCCTCATCATCGGAGGTCTGGCTGCTACTGCTCGTCTCAGACTCAGAGCCCTCTTCCAGGCCAGGGTTAGGGGTGTTCCTCCAGTTTAGCAGGGCCACACTACGTGGCTTCAAGAGCACACCGTTACGTCCCAGACCAATCTTCTTCATCTGAGACAAAACACAAATATAGTCAGTCACCGAGGAAATTAACTATAAATGTGTAGGATGTACTTAAATTTAAACCAAGAATAAAAAAAGTGAAATAGAAACTATATGTATACATTTCCCATACCTGTTCAGTTTTAGCTTGAAACTCTTTGAGTTCATCCTCAGTGAGGGGCTGGAAGTTTTCATCATTTTCTGGGTATTCTTGCCATCCCATTGCCTTCAGCAACCTGTCACAGAGGATCCATATGTGTGAGTATGTGCATTGTGGATGTTGTCTATGTTGTTGGGACGTGAGCGGATCAATGTGAGGCTCTGTTCAAAAACCTAGTGTGATGCCTATGAAGGTATAGCATTACACTATAAATGTGTCCCTAAGGGACCAAAGATACCTGATTTTGGCCAAATTATAAGGAGCCATTGCACGTATCCTTCATGAGAAAATTTATTTGAGATGCAATGTGATGAAGCTCAGTTAAAAAATAAATTCAATGCGGTGGTTGAAACAAAAGATATTTGCTTGTAAATAAGTATATTTAATTGCTAGTTTAGCAACATGCTATTTGCCAACTCATGAACCCAGTAGTCTTCCATATGCATGAGAAGCGATATTTGTATAACATATGGCATTGCTGCCCATGTAAAATTCACCCAAAAATGAAAATTCTGTCATCATTTACTCACTCTCGTGTTTTTTTTTCCCAAATCTGTATGCATTTTGTTCTTCTGCTGACCAGAAAATATTTTAAAGATATATTTGAATGCTTCATTTCGGTTCCCATTGACTTTCATTATATTTTTGTCCACACAATACAAGTCAATGGGAACTGAACCGTTTTGAGGATTCTTTAAAACAAAATATTTTTTGTGTTTCTTACAAGAAAGAAAGTAACACTCAACATGACTGAGTAAATGATGACAGATTTTTCATGTTTGGGTGGACATTCACTCATTCACTCATGTAGGCAATTCACTAGAATCTGGAAGTGAGTTTATATGTGTCTGATGGAGGAGAATGCTTTGAAGTGTTTGTATGTGGTCGCTCTGACCTGTGTTCCGCCTCCAGAGAGCTGGACAAGTGCTCTGGGTCTGAGTCACTGAGAGAGTGGTTTCATGACTGTCTTTTTTCTCCCAAATCTGTATGCATTTTGTTCTTCTGCTGACCAGAAAATATTTTAAAGATATATTTGAATGCTTCATTTCGGTTCCCATTGACTTTCATTATATTTTTGTCCACACAATACAAGTCAATGGGAACTGAACCGTTTTGAGGATTCTTTAAAACAAAATATTTTTTGTGTTTCTCACAAGAAAGAAAGTAACACTCAACATGACTGAGTAAATGATGACAGATTTTTCATGTTTGGGTGGACATTCACTCATTCACTCATGTAGGCAATTCACTAGAATCTGGAAGTGAGTTTATATGTGTCTGATGGAGGAGAATGCTTTGAAGTGTTTGTATGTGGTCGCTCTGACCTGTGTTCCGCCTCCAGAGAGCTGGACAAGTGCTCTGGGTCTGAGTCACTGAGAGAGTGGGAGACGCCGTTCTCATGACTCTCTCCAAACTCTTTTGGTTCTGGGGTACTTCCCTCTCCCTAAACACAAAGATAAACCACAAATTAAGCCTCAGCAACCATAAATTTAAGGAAATCTATGAATCTTTCCATTTATTAGCAGTTTTGAAAATCTGGTTGCTCATGGCTAATATAATGCTTATAAACAAAACAGATGGAAATAATTTTTATATATTACATAATTTTACCTTCTAATCCCCCCCACAAAAAAAAAAAATGAAAAAAATTGAAAAAAATTATAAGAATTTGTGACCCTGGACCACAAAACCAGTCTTAAGTCGTTGGGGTATATTTGTAGCAATAGCCAAAAATACATTGTATGGGTCAAAATGTTTGATTTTTCTTTTATGCCAAAAATCATTAGAATATTTAATAAAGATAATGTTCCATGAAGTTATTTTGTAAATTTCCTACTGTAAATATATTAAAACTAAATTTTTGATTAGTAATATGCATTGCTAAGAACTTAATTTGGACAACTTTAAAAGGCGATTTTCTCAAAATTGAGATTTTTCTCGGCCAAATATTGTCCTATCTTAACAAACCATACATCAATGGAACGATTATTTATTCAGCTTTTGAAAAATTTACCCTTATGACTGGTTTTGTGGTCCAGGGTCACATTTATTGACAAGGTTGTAGGTGGATTTGGAACTAATATAAACAAGATTTCTCCAAATCTGTTAATAAGCCAATTCTGATAATCTTAAACCGAGCCTGTAATGACAAATTAATTAACCTATTACATCAGCTAATACTCTACAGATCAGAGATGAACTCATGTGCACCTCTGTTGGAGCTCCTGGGCTGTGGCAGTCACTCACATCCCCATTTCTCTCATCCTTTAGCCCACGCAGGAACTCACTCTTACGGTCTGTGCTGCGCCGCATCAGCTTTAGCCGTGAGGGGGTGATGTCTATTGGAGGGGTAGTGCTGGAAGGCGGCTATGGAGAGAGAGAGCGAGAAGGAGAGATGGAAAGATAAACACGAGTTAAAAATAAGAAAATGCTGGGTAAGCAGCCATGTTGATTATTGATGTTCTCCTATGGATAAACATGATAACGTTTGTTTGATGAATAACTGAGACCACTGAAGCGTAGAGCAGCTCGGTGTTGTAAACATTTTTCTTTCATTCTTCATCTGCTTGTGTGTTTTGTAAATAGAGGAATTATATAATGACACCATGAAAGCATTTGCTCTGAAATGAAGCCAAAAGCAATCATATTTTCTGGAAATGTTGGGTACTAGGTCCTTACTGGCAAAAGACTAGAAGGAATTTAGAAGGTCTGGTAACACTTTATTTTAAGGACCAATTCTCACTATTAACTAGCATGCAGATTAATAGCATATTGGCTGCTTATTAGTACTTATAAAGCACATATTACTGCCTTGGTCCCATTTTATATTAAGTGGCCCTAATACCTGTGTACTTACATAGTAACTAGTTGAGTACGTAGTATGTAACCACAGTGTAAGTACACATTGGTACATAGTATCTACAGCTCTAATGTATGTGTAACTACACATATGTAACAACCCACTGAATGGTATGTGTAAGTACAAATGTGTAACAGGACATTGGTAACAACACTTTTTGGTAATGAAAGTACAAATGTGTAACAGGACTAACAGCACTTTTTGGTAAAGAAAGGGTTACACTTTATATTAGATTTACCATGTAATTACTCAGCACCGGCCAGTAAGTTAGGCTTTACATAAAATTGTGGTTGGTGTCCAGAATGTTACACTTTACATTAAATGGACCACTCCTGAGGAGTTACCATGCAAGTACACTGGTATTACAGTGGTGCACCAACTCGAGATCCAACTCCTCCCACTCTACATATCCCCAAACCTACCCATCTCCACCCCCTGGATCAAATGGTTCCAATTACTCTTATACATACTGTTGTTACAAAATGTAGTTATATAATTCCTGTTACACGACTACTTAGTGAAGTGAAAAAAAGTGTTGTTACCAATGTCCTGTTACACATTTGTACTTACACAAACCATTCTGAGGGTTGTTACATGTGTGTAGTTACAGAAATATTACAGCTGTAGATACTATATACCAATGTGTACTTATACGGTTGTTACATACTATGTACTAGGGCTGTGCTATATGGACAAAAAAAAAACTATCGCGATTTCTTTGATCAATTTTGCGATTTCGATTTTAATCACGATTTTGACACACACAGACATGCTTTACAGTCATAAATGCATTCAGTGTGAATTTGAATCATATTTCCAAAAGAAAACCAATTAGAGCTTTATCAAAAAGTTGTAACATGTCTCTAGAACAGACATAAGGCAAAATAATCACTAAGTAAAGGTGTAACAAAATGTCTCTAGAATAGACATATGGGACGCTGGGTCCAGTGATGGGGACTTTAGAACCATTGGCGGGAAGAGGGCCAGTACTGGCAAAACCAGCTGAAAATGCAGCACTGGGATCCTCCTTAGACACTTTCTTAATGACCAGCATCTTAGACATAACCTGCTTAGCACTAGGGGGGTTCTCTGTAACAGAAATGGCAAAAAAATAAAATAAATAAATAAACCTTACAGAACAAAAAAGAAAATGTAACATGATATTAAAATTTTTATGCAGCTGGAAGGAGGTGACTCAATTAATGAAAGCAACTTTACCCCATACTCCTGCTGGAGTACCGACAGCACGAGGCTGATTGGCTGGCTTTCCAGTTGTCTCAGGGTTCAAGGAGGGCTGAAATTCACATGAAAACAGAAAGCCTGAATGCAAACTAACTATGCAGCTGCTTCATGAAAGGCATGTAAAGTATGACAGAATTAAACCTCTTCAATCACACAACCAGTTAACTCATGCCTGGGAGGGGTGTGACTCCACTATACAAGTAAACAAACTCAAGACGAAAAGAATACTTACAAAGTCCTCATCAACAAACTTGAGTTTGTCATCATTGCGTTCCTCATCAGAATATCTGTCCTGATATGGGCCACCTTTGCGTGGATGAAAGTTTCCATTGCGCTGTCGGTGACCCCCTTGTCTGTCCCTCTCGCCTCCACCACGTTTGATATGCCGAGCATGGTGGTGGTGAGGACCTTCCTGGCCTCTCTGTGCCCCATGCCAGCTGGGGGTCTCCTTCCACCCTGGTCCGCCTCCCAATCCCCCCTGACTCCCCTTCGCAACACCAGAGTCTACAGAGTCATGCCTCAACAGAGATGGCTGTTGCCACCCATCACCTGAAGAGAAAATGCACAGCTATTACAAAGGGCAAGAAATAGATTACCAATGCATGCAAAGGAGGTTAGATGTGTGTTCCTCTACCTCCAGGTGCCCTTAGTGGGTCATTGTTGAAAAAGCCATCGGAAGAGTTGTGCCTGCGGCGGTTTACTCCCGGCCGGCTGTCTCCGCGGGGAAAGTGCTCTCCATGCTTCTCAAGGGGGGCAGCAGGGGACTAAAAATCACGAACACAAATTAAACAGACAGCTTCAGTTTAAAAAGCTTATTTTAGAGAAGAATGATTAGGCTCAAGAGAACTAAGAGAGGCTGTTAAGTCATACTGTCCTGAATAAAAACATAAAAAATAAACAAAACAAAAAAAAGCAGTCAATACAAAGTCAACAATCCATTACAATACCTTGGCGGGCTGAGGCGTGGAGAAGTTAAGCCAGGCAGGAACAAAGTCATGCTGCGCCATTTAGGTCCAGTGTCTCCCGTCAGTGGATGGAGGCATCAAACCTCATGGCCTGAACTGACAATGCAAGCAACAAACATCACATCATTATAATCTACTAATACAAGTAAGTCACAATAATGCAAACATATTTAAAGTCAGCATGAAATGGAAATTGCAATTGTCCTTGCTTTCCTATTGTGACAAATAGAAAAAGGGCAGGACATTTGATTGGATGATTGTCGTTTGCTAATTGCTGTGATTGTGAATGAGGGTGGCAAGTAGGCTTGCCACGATAGACGGTGCTGACGGTGATACCGTTGTTAAGCCGCAACACCGGTTACGTCACTTGCCCACCGCAGCACCGACCCCCACCATCGTTTAGATTTTTTTATAGTAATAAAAATCATTTAGTTCAGTAAAAGAACAGACACTACAATTAAAAACGGAACGCGGCTACTCAATGCAGCGTGCCGAACGACAGTCGCATCATCACAGATCAGATTTAATTTCTCCAGTGAGGAGAGTGAGTCGAGCTGACTGACAAGAAGAGTGAGGTGAGACAGACAAGACGATCGCGGATGATTTAGTTTCGAAACGAAATGCAAAAGCGCCTGTTTGGCAGTATTTTGGATTTAGAAAATCTTGTTGACTTTTGCCGTTTATCTAAGGTGATTTTGAAAGTTTTTTTAAATATTCGTTTCTTATTTAATTGGTTCCACAGTGTTTGCTGCTTTTTACTTTATTTAAACTTTGTATAATTTATTTTATTTGACACCAAGGTGTATGCCGTGCCTCCAAGCTTTCTTATTCGTTTTGCTAATAAACTTTCTACGTTTCTTATTTATTTGGTTATATATTATACATGTTTACTTATTTCCAGTTTTGTATAGGCTACCTATTTAAACTTTATGTAAGTTATTTTATATTAGGCACAGCCTGCCCTATAGCATGGTGTATTTTTATTTGATTTGTTAATAAAAGTTCTATGTTTTATATATAGGCTAAAGTGAGTTTGACGTTGTATTTTGTTGTTGCATTCAAGCAATTGACACCGAATTGTCACTAATTCGATTGAAAGTAAAATGCGCACGGTGCTTTTAAGCTATTTAAAAGCGAAGGAAAGCGAGGAAAAGAGGGAAAATTCAAACGAACTAATAAACGAAAACAAATTGCTTTACGCCGAATTGCCGTTATTTGAAAGTGAAAATAAAATGCGCACGCCGCTTTTAAAGCTATTTAAAATTGGAGGAAAAGAGGAAATGCCCCTGCCCCCAAGGTGATACCGGTATTATCGGTGTTGTTGTCACATGTCGATTAACCGGTGGGAAAATTTCCTCACCGTCACAACCCTAGTGGCAAGTTGGTGGAGAAGTTTTTTAATTAGTCTAGCCATCGGATAACTTCGTTGCCCAGCCCCTGAGCAGATGTACACGTCATCATCCTTGATATCATTCCGGGGAGGAGGATACATTAATGTTTTTAATTAAAGATTACAAGGGTATATTAATTTTTTTTTAAATAAAGATGTACATGGATGAATCATTCATAAAAAATACTGCAATATTCCATTAAAATTAGTCTAGCCATCGGATAACTTCGTTGCCCAGCCCCTGAGCAGATGTACACGTCATCATCCTTGATATCATTCCGGGGAGGAGGATACATTAATGTTTTTAATTAAAGATTACAAGGGTATATTAATTTTTTTTAAATAAAGATGTACATGGATGAATCATTCATAAAAAATACTGCAATATTCCATTAAAAAAAACAAGAAATTTCATCTTTGATTTAAAGGTGACTTTAAAAGGTGAAAAGTGCCATTTCTGCAGCACCAAATACAAAAGGAATAACTGTTTTTAAACAGTTTTTGAATACTCCCTCCCCCATCAGACAAAGGTCAGGAAACAAAATAGTCTTGCCCTGACACTCATGTTGCTGAGTCAGGCTGATTGTGATACTCAATGAAAGAGAAAAACGTTTTGAAAGCACCGCAGGGCCAGTGCTCACCCTTTTTATGGATATCAACCTACAAATGACTTACAGTTGTATCTGCGTATTAAAGATGCTACAAATTATTTTTGGAATACCATGCATAAAATATGCCCCACAACTTGACAGATATCACTAAAAAAAGGTGTCCATAGAAACCACACCTGTGCCAGCCAGCCAGCCCTAGGAATGAAGGAGCTGGTCCACACATTTGAAGCAAACTGAAAACCACTTGAATGTGGAGGGGTGGAGTTTAACCAGACTAAATGATTGGAGAAGTCCAGCATGTTACCAGAGAAAAGTCTGTCATTTTCACCAGAAGATCAAGTTATGACAAAGTGATTTAAATATTATGAGGCCCAAATTTTTTTTATTTTATTTAACAACACAAGAAGATCTATAACATGCATTTTCAAGACGTTTCTAGCAAGAAGTTTCTAGGTTAAACATTAAAACAAAAAAAACACTAACTTCTGTTTTATTGCTCTCTTGGCCTTGATATGATTGACTATTTACTTAGACTCACAAGAACTAACTTTAAAACAATACATTCTACTTAATGACAAATCTCAAATTCCATTACATAAGTGGTAACTCATTCAAAGTACAAAATAACCAATACCAAAGAAAGTTCCAACTAAATGTTGTGGATTCTTACCCCAGAGACAAAGGCTCGATGACCCTGTCCTTGGCTGTATCTGTGTAGAGGGCCCAACCAATGCACTTTCACGGGCTTTGAAGCCTCAGGACAACCGCTACTCCTGTCACAGGCAAACTCCAGTTTCCAGGATGGTGCAAAGAAAAAGATGGAAGTGAAACTTGTGCAGCTCAAGGTGAAACTGTTAGGTGATGGAAGAGATGCAGACGTGTTGTTCTTAATCAGTGGCGTGTAGTTTTGGAAGAATAGCGGATATGTTTGATCAGTAATGCCAGAGTGACTCTACACAACACCCTTAGTTCACAGATGATGACTGTGTGCATTCAGGTCAACTGGATACAAATGAAGCAAATCCAAGGGGTTTTGAAATGAAACTCTGTTTGAGTCTTGGACTTTCCAGTCTCTTATTCTGGGTTCTTGTGGTAGCAGCACGTTGTGCCTGCTCTGACACTCAGAAGCTCCTTTACGAACTCATTTTGGACTGAAGACACACACAGCAACAAAAAAACGGAGAGTGGGTTTGTACCACACAAAGCTGTTTTGCGCAAAGTGGTGATCTGAATATGTTCACCTCATCAAAACAGTGAAGGTGCTACGTCAGGGCGAAAAGGGGAGGGGGGCTGATTTGTCACATCACAATAGCTAGAAGTGCTTTATATTATAAAGTCATGAGAATTGTTTTAACTTTCAACAGCTCATACTTCAGGTGATTCAGTAAACCAAACAATGAAAACTTGACATCTTTAATTCTCGCCCCACATGGCTGATAAATGGCTGGTGAACCAATATCACGTTAGGCTACCGAAAAAATTTAAGGTAAATATGATTTGACCTCTAACAACACTTCCAACCTTCCAGTTCATCAAATTCAAAGTAGCTTCCAGAGGTGAGTAAATTGAAGCCAAAGTGCACAGATTCCTGTTAAAAATGGTGAACCGTGCATTGGCAATTCAGCAAAACCAAAACAAAAGCGTCCAGGTGCAAGCAAACCTTGAACATTCAATAATGTGAAACAACAGGTGTACTCCAGATTGTATTACTGCATGTTGGGAGATCTCGGGTCTTTTAAAATCCTGCAGTCACAAATCCAACAGGTCATTCCTCCTCCAGATCTTCACAATGTATCTGCAGACCAACTCTGTAAAATAACAACCAATATTTAGATAAATTTTATCCTAAATAAATGTATGTGTGTGTAAATGTGAGATCACACAGCAATTAATGGCAAAATTAATTTCTTCTTACAAATGGGTAGCTGACAAGGCATCAATCAAAGACAGTTGTGTTCTGCAGGGTGACATGCTATAGCCTACTTAAAGGGTTAGTTCACCCAAAAATTAAAATTAGGCTGCGTTTTACTCCGAGGCATCCTAGGTGTATATGACTTTCTTCTTTCAGACGAATCCAGTCGGAGTTATATTAAAAATAGTCTTTGATATTTCAAGCTCTATCATTGCAGTCAGCAGGTGTTGCATTGCTTCAGTCCAAAAGAAGTTAAATAAAAAGCGCCCATCCATAAAACAGTGTCTCACACGGCTCCGGGGGGTGAACAAAGGCCTCCTGTAGCGAATCGATGTGTTTTTGTACGAAAAATATCCATATTCAAAACGTAATAATCACTTGAATCTAGCTTGCGCTCACTGTTGTAAACAGAAGCAGTTCCGGGGGAATGACGCATGACATCGGCTTTGCGCATGCGCCGCTCAGAAGTGACGAATGTGGAAACGCAGCAGAGAGATCAAAACAAAACAACGGTCAAGACTTAGAAGTACAAAACGAGAATTTGTAAGGAAGAATGTCAGAGGATTTCGATATAAGCCAAGAGGAGACTAGTTTTCCTTTGCTAAAATAAGGAAACTTTGCTTCCTTTGCTCCTGTTAACAAACGTTGGTTTTCACAAGACTCATGCGCAACGTTGACCTCATACGTCATGCTCCCGGAACTGCTTCTGTGTACAACTGCTGGCACAAGCTAGATTAAAGTGATTATTACATTCTGAATATGGATATTTTTCTTACAAAAATGCATCGAGTCGCTAGAGGAGGCCATTGTTAACCCCCTGGAACCGCGTGAGACACTTTTCTTTTATGCATGGGCGCTTTTTATTTAACTTCTTTTGGACTGAAGCCATGCAACACCCACTGACTGCAATGATAGAGCTTGAAAGATCAAAGACAATTTTTAATATAACTCCGACTGGATTCGTCTGAAAGAAGAAAGTCATATACACCTAGGATGCCCCGGGGGCGAGTAAAACGCAGCCTAATTTTTTTTTTGGGGTGAACTAACCCTTTCATCTAAAACTTTCGAAATTATGTTTTTCCAATCGTGAATAATTTTTATGAATACAGCTTCTATAACCTCAAACAGAGACTATATTTGAAAATATTTGAGCACAACAAAAAAAAGTTACAAAGCAGAACTACTGTCAAATTAAAGAAAAGTTCAGGTGATCTGCCATTGTCAACTATCCAATTATGCTGGCTACTAAAAAAACATCAGCACAATAAGCTGCTTTCACAGGTTAAAAGTGCTACTAAAACAGATACTTTACACACTCCACCTGCAATAAAAATATTGAATATTTAACTACTTTCATAAAAAATAAATACATACATAAACATTATTGCCACTCATTTCACCATTTTCAAAACCTGTATGTTTTCCCCCCTCAGAGGAACACAAAAGGAGATAACAGGCAGAATGACATCTCTTGTCTTGTCATTTTACTTTCACTGCATGGAAAAACAGTGAAAGTGAATGATGACTGATACAGTCAGGTCACTAACATTCTGCCAAACAAGTCTTTTTCTATTGCTCAGAATAAGGTACATCATATAGGTTTGGAACAAAATGAGAGCGAGTAAATTATGACAAAAAAATGTCATTTTTGAATGAATTACACTTTTAACATGACTAATCATCGCTTTTTTTAATGAAATATATCTGTCCACGGCCGTGAACTGTCTAGCTAACGTTACAATAAGATAAGCAAGTTATCTGTAAAATGCAAAACAGCTTAAGTAGAAAGTAAAGTGGAGGAAAACTAAGAGCAGACGTATAACTAGTAAAAGAGTTAGCTGCAGAATATAAACAACAATCGACTTTCAAATATATTTGTGATAATTGCAAACTATTATTTAATATGCTCAGCCAAACGTTCTGGAGCATACAGGAGTTAAAAATACTAACAAACTTACTCGTCTTTCTAACGTTACTTGCAGAACGCTCGCTAGCACGGCACAGTTAGCATAGTAGGCCATTCAATGTGTGCAGAAACCTTTTAGTACACGCCGAGTGATTAAATGTAAACTTTTAGAGCAAAGAAACTTTTAGGCATTATTAGACGGATACATAAGAGTGACTTATAACGACTCGGGCTTGTGTCGTGACGGAATGCGTGTTGTTTTAGCCACGGCGCGAGCTAGGCTAAGCTAGCATTCCGAGCAGAAATAAAGTGTTGTAAAATGGCTCCCTCTCGACACCAAACCACCGAATAAACATTTCGACATACACCTACCTTTTGATCCCTTGTCTATCCCAATAAGTTAATCGAAGACAATGATGCACCGCTTGTCAAGTCAATTTGACAGCTTGGAGCTGGTCGTATTTCTGATTCTGTATTTTGTTTGTGTTTTTTAATCACACTCGTTCCGACTTTGCCAATCCGTCTAGCTTGCTCCTGTCTACTTCTGCACAGACGAGCTAATCGATCGCAGAGCACAGCGCGCTCGAGCTCAAGCCAGGATTTACTCACAAGAGGGCTTGACACGCACAGAAGAATGTGCACTTTTAAAGTTGTTTTCACTCTTTTTGCTCTACTCGTGGAATATATTGCGTTTAAATCGCCACAAAATATTAGTTGAACAACATGGCAGACTGTGTGTGCCTTCCGGTAATGCAAATTTGGCTCTGCTACCAGAAATCGAATGAAGGAATTTCACGCATTAGTAAAACGTGAAGTAACGCAAAAATAACCAGATGTGTGTGTACAAACCCAATAGACTTTACGAAAAATGCGCACATATCTATGTGAACATAATGTGTGCACACCATAGACTGTAAAAAAGGAGAAAAAAACTATTTAAAAGAGCAAACGAATGAAACGTTTTCTCCTGTTGGAAGTTATGTGAAGCAGTTGAAATTTACAATACAGTATCAGGTCTCACAGAAACAGTAAATCCCTCATTTGCAAAAACACTATGATGTGTCATTCAGTCAATAATCACCCATACATATTTGAAAAATCTATTAATTTGTTAACAAAACAGTTGACCCTCCAAATCCAAAATCCGGATGCTCTTAAGTGACCACTTCAGAACAGGACCAGCTCATTATGCCTATGAGTGATCCAGAGATGTGAACCTGCTTCATCAGACCCATATAAAGAACATTTTGCAAACATTTAATATTAATTTCTGTTATATCAATAAAATATGAATAAATTACTTTAAATTAATTACTTATTACTTAATTAAATGAATTAATTAATGAACATAGCTATGATAATGACCAACAACATGGAGTTGTTTTCTTCATATTACAGCTATAAATAAAACCTGCTGTGTAAACCTGCAGACACACTCTCTCTGTTTAAATCTAGATTAAAGACACATCTCTTTGGCCAAACATTCAAATAATGCATCTCATAATCTTGTACTGCAGTTATATCTGATCAAATACACATTATTATTCTTTAGTTTGGGTTAAACAAATCAATTTTGCTTGGTTGGAACAGCAGCTACGCTAATTATGTTTATATTTGTTTCTCTGTTTTTTGCCCATAAAAAGGGCAAAAACTAGAATTTACACAAGCTTCAGTCTGGATCCAGAACACCTGAAAAGAGATGATGCCAACCCCTCATAGGACCTCAGATGATGCCAACCCTGAAACAACTTACAGAACTACCACATTTTGTTATAAGTTTGATTGCATCATATAATAATTGCTGTTAATAGTGTTCATCGTCTGTTTGATTACATCTTTAATTGATTTTTCCGTACATTTCTGCCATATGTACATACTGCTATATGTACATACTGACAGTCACCACTGATAAGCTACCACTAAATATTGTAGAAACTTAATTTGCTGTAAAGTTGCTTTGCAATGATTTGTATCGTGAAAAGCGCTATACAAATAAACTTGACTTAATGCTCATTCTGTGCTAGCATTCTTCTCTTGTTTTGACTTCCATTGTCCTTTGTTTTGTTTGTTTTTTCTGTTTCTGTATTAATTTTCAGTCAGACCTGACCACAATTAATATTTGACATTTAACATTTTTAATACATTTTAAAGTATAGCTTTAAACTGCAGTTGTTTTTTTCTACATTCCATTCCCACGAGACTCCATCCTATCCATAAACATCTACTGTAGCGTCTTTTTTTTGATCAGTAATTACAGGCATTCTAATAGATTTTAAATACATGACCCTGGACACTTCCGTAGGACTTTTATAAGAACTTTCGGGGCTTTTTCGTGCTATGATGTGTCTGGCTTCGCATTGCCACACGCGTTGTAATGACCTTCTGCTGACTAATAATAACTTGTTTTATTTTTCGACATTATGATATGAAATCGAGGTATGTTTTCATAATTTCTTAGAATCTGTCTCTAACAGATAAGCACTGCTTGTGCTGAGTGCACAGTTAGCATGTTAGCTTTTATAAAACGTAATTCAATTCAGCGGCTTAACTTTAAACGCACTGCAATGACTGTCCTCAAACAAAGGTTTAATAATGTTTTTTTTATGATTTGAATTGTAGGTAAAATGTTGAAAATTATAATCGGACGTCACATCCTTCGTAACTTTGGGGTGAGTGAAACGTTTAACCCATAAGGTTTTGTTCCACTTTCTATTTTATTTGACAGTTTTTCCCCCTTATGAGTAACAGTACTCTGTGTTACCTAATGGTAATAGACCTCCAACACGTGATGCATTTTCCGTTGTTTATGGGAATTCTCATCAATAATTGTTTTAACAGACATTTCTTTCCTCCATAATATCAGGGAAGGCAGTGGAGTGGCCTCCTGCAGGTGTCCAGCAAGTTTGCCTGTTTAGGGCAGCGGACCATTCACTCTTCAACACTGTTTACTAGAGGTTTATATGGACAGCTGCCGCCAAGACATGTTGATGGTTCTGTTCTGGGAGCCCAGTCATTTCACTGGTCTGCACAGAGACTGAAGAAACGTCTTCAGGAAGAGAGTCCACCAAGAGAACTTGATTTGGTTCGTTATGACATGAGAGACCTGAAGGAAGCTCCAAAGCCTGCCCTCTATCTTGGATTATCTGGTCTCATACCTTTTGTATCAGCTCCTCTACTTATGGCGGTCACAGAGCTGTACCTTCCTGAAGTTGCATTTGCTCAAGTTGCATACGGAGCGTCCATTGTTTCCTTTGTTGGTGGGGTACGCTGGGGTTTCGCCTTGCCTGCCGGGAGTCCAGCAAAACCTGACTGGCTCAATTTAGCCAACAGTGTGGTTCCCTCTCTGATTGCTTGGACAGCACTGCTTTTTTGCCATGACATTACGCAGTCTGCTGTGATTGTGATAATGGGGCTTGGGATAGCATTGCATTATGACCTCTCCCTCCTGCCCACATATCCCAGTTGGTTTAAAGCACTGAGGACCATCCTCACAGTTGTAGCCTTTTTCTCTTTGATGGGCACTATTGTCATTAAGCAGTATTATCCTGAGAAGAAGTATTTCTCTGATAGGTGAACTATGCACATTTGCATTGTCAATCCATTAATATTAAATACGTTAAAAGTGTCATCACTGATAAAGTTACACCATATTCTACATGTTTAAAGGTTTTAATTGCATTTAATTCCATTCTCTTCCTTTTTATAAAATATCAATTTTGTTTCTTGTTGTTCTTGTACGATTATTGTCCATACAGATATTATACTACAGTAGTGAATTCAAATTAAAATGGTTTTCCCTCACTTTTAATATGAATTTACATACTGTATCAGTTAGATTGTTTGTAATAAAATAAAAAATATAGAACTGCATACTTAAAGTTTCAAATGTTAAAAGGTGAAATGAAAATCTGTATTGTATTTAACAAGTAAACTTTCAGTTCTCAAAGTTTCTCTGATTATTTCTCTTTGTTGTCTTATCTCTTTTAATGATTTTAGAAAAAACTAATTCTGTGTAATATGAATATGCTACTGAGAGTTATCATTTTTAATGCTATTGCTTATTATTCTACATTACTTGATGGCAATTAATAAACTTTACAAAACTAAGGTGGCAGATGTGGCTTAATGGCTAGAGAGTCGGACTTGTAACCCAAAGGTTGCGTCAGGTCTGGCAGGAATTGTCGGTGGGGGGAGTGAATAACCAGTGCTCTCTTCCATCCTCAATACCATGACTGAGGTGAGACCCTTGAACAAGGCACATGGCTGCCCATTGCTCCGGGTGTGTGCGCGCAGTTGGATGGGTAAAATGCAGAGCACAAATTCCGAATATGGGTCACCATACTTGGCCACACGTCACTTCACAATCACACAATTTAAAGTTAGATCCACCAAAATGCACAGATTATTTTGCTACATGCTATTCCAAATTTATTGTACCTATTTTTTTCATGCTATGCCCTCCTACATAATTTTTCTGACACAAACCAAAAACGTATATATCTTTTGGCTTAAATGAATGCTTCATCTGTTCAACAATTCAGAATTCAGTGCTCCCTACACTGACTTGCAAATACTTCCCCGTCATCTCATTTCACAACCACATTCAATAACAAACATGGAGAATTTGCCATTGGGTATAATTGAATTAAAAATCAATCATATCAAGAAATCAAGAATGAAGAAATTAAGCCTGCTGCTCAGATTTGCTGAGCCTTCTTTTTTTCTCAGTATATCTCAATTAATTTGTTCACCTTGTACCATGCCATCTTTCAACCTACAATGATTGTGCAGAAGGAAAATGCAGTAATTGTTGTAAAAAAAAAATTACTTTCGTCTGCAGATGGCAGCAAAGACAAAGTTAAGTCGTTTTTCACCAAACCCGATCTTTTTACTTGCCCCTTCTAAACCATTGGATGAAACTACGTTACCAGATCAGCCCCCAGTGTATATGCAATGCAAGACATACAGACTGAACTCAGATCAGCGCTCCAGTGTACTACTTCCATTCTGCTCGTACAGACTGAACTCAGATCAGCATTAGGCTCGCACCGACGGTCATTCACTTGATCCGAGCTTTAGGAAGCTGTTAGATTTCCTCCCAGAAGAAAATCAACGACATGGACCAGCTCTGATTAGCAATTATTTTCGCCACCGAGCCGTTTCCCCTCACCGACGAGGTTGACGTTTGAAGAAGAGTGAGATTGGAGGAGAAAAGCGGAGCTTTGCCCCCGCAGGATGATCCGTGTCAAAATACAGCTCGCGAGTCTATGGACCTGACTCACGAGACATGATGAACAGTTGAGCTCGCGCTGTGTTGTGGCGCCGCGCAAAGTATCTCGTCAGTTTTGACGGGATGAAGAAAAATTGCGGTTTTGTTTTTGTTATGGCTGAGAAAACTCCGGAATGCTAAAGTATTAGTTTACAGAGAAGAGAGAAACTTGAAACTGGTTGACTTGAAACTGCGGCAAACACGTTGGAAACGCCGCGCTATTCAGCGTAATGGTGACCTGTCCTTCTAATCTCACATTGACAGCTACGAGCCCGGCGAGTATATTTACACATTGTTTTTAAACAGTTACGTCATTTTTTTGTAAACCCGAAAGGCGTTTATTTTGCGGATGTTGTCAAACTTTATCAGCAAACAGCTAGCGAGCTAGCGAGTTCCGCCGGTTGATTTGCCGCGCTAAAACCGCACAGTTCATGTAAAACTGAAGACAAAACAGTATTGACTAGATAACTGACGGGCTATGATTCCAAAGCTGTCATGGCAACTCGGGTTGTAACTTAAGTTCGAGAGAGCAACACAAAACCCACGGTGTCGAAACTGCGCTCACCATTGATTCTGCCTTTGTGCTTGAGGAACAAAGTTGAGGAGAGGTTTGCTCACCATGTATCAGAGCAAAGCTTGTTTCACCATCTAAATGCACTGGCCACCGGATATTACTATTGTAGTGTATTACTCAACCCCCATCCATCAGAATGAAGAGAACTGAGAGCAAAAACAAAAGGAAACTCTGCACCTCTGAGCAGCAGGAGAGCAGCACTGAAGGAAAAGACGAGGTGAGTGATCTTTCACTGGAAAGTTGATCCGTTTTAACACTGCTACTTTGCATGTTTATTTTAATATGCAAGGTAAACATCGCACAATACAAATGCAGACCTTAGATACTGGTGCATGTGACGCAGCTGCCCTGCAGAACGAGCGCAGTGCATGGACGCGGTCCATCCGTAATGGATCAGTGCTTATAGATCAAGCACATTATGACATTGAACATTTCTTGGAAAGATCACTTATCAAGTGATAATGTGAAGGCAGAGACATCCAGAGCAATAAGGCCTTTTTGTTTGTTTGTGCTTAGTTTGTTGCATAGATCTGAACTGATTGATGACTAGTACTCCCTATCTTCTTTATTTTATTTACATTTTGTAAGACTGGTTTGTTTATTTACATTGTTCCAAACTGATGGAATATTATATATAAAAAACACAATACACACCCCAGGAGATCAGAGTGCACACAGGGTTTTGTGTGTTTTTATATTGTGTATAATTAACTTTGTACACGTTTGAGTAAGTTTATTATGTTTGTTTTGCAAGAGTTTTATTGGCTCCTTGTTTTTGACAATGGGAGTCTTGTGTGATCATTCATCAGGTGAGGGCAGAGTGACATTGGGAGGCAATAAAATGAGAGTACTGCTTCTTTGAAATAAGGACAAGTTTAGAGTTTCCTAATTTGGGGCACCAGTGCAGAAAAAAAAAACATTCTGATAAAATTGTTTTATTTATTTGAAAATTTCTCATTTGAATGCATTTTCTCCATTTGTAGAATCTTTTAATTGTTAAATTAAATTATATGTATTTATTCATTTGGCAAATGCTTTTATCCAAAGTGTTTGTGATATACAATGAGCAATAACATAATATAAGTGATTCATCCTAGTGAGGCCGTAAAAATGAGACGTGTTGCAAAATATTGTTCCAAGATTGTTCAGATAAGTACAGATTAGATTAAAGTGAGAAATTGTGAGATCATAGTAGAGGATTTTTTTTTCTCCCCATGTATCCAAATGCCTCAGCATTGCCTCTCTCAATCTTGTCTTTTCTGAGCAGCAGTCTGGGCAAGCATTTATTTATTTTTTTTTAATTATCAAAAGGTCAATCTTGTGTTCACTCTGGTATTTTGGCAGGTTTTTGCCATCCCAGTCACATTGTAGTAACTAAGAGGATGATTCAGTTAATGTTATTCAGTTTTTTTAACTGATGAGATCGTCAAGGGAGTGGTGCTGTTCAGGTGAGCAGTAAGGTTTCTTTCTAACCTGACCCAGTTGGCAGGGTGACCCAGAGTACAGAGATCATCTTTTTTGGACTTTCTGTTAAGTAAAATCCTGTGTTTCAAAGTGTTTATATATATATATATATTATTATTTTTTTTTTTAAACAAACAATGTTGCTTGGCTTTTTGTCTAAAAGTGCAAGTGGTTTAGGTTGCAACTTTCAAGACATGATGTATGTAGAGTACAGTAAACCTGACCAGTGTTCTTATTAGAGCCCGACCGATATGAGTTTTTTGGGCCCGATACCGATATTGGAGTAAAAAAGACCGATATCGATATATCGGCTGATATTCTTTGTGTATATTATAGTACAGTACCAGTCAAAAGTTTGGACACTTTCCCATTCGAGGGTCCAAACATTTGACTGGTACTATATATAGAATACAGTATATACATAAACAGAGTATATATACATAAACACATTTTTTGCAATGATCACTCAAATGTGGTGATCAAACACTTATAATGATGTGACAAAGGTATGTAATGGAGGCAGGGCATTTAACAATTTAACAATAAACTTTATTATCCAAAATTAGTTTGACATCAGTGCACTGAACAGTAAAGTTGAAGTTCATTCAACTTTAATTCAATTCAATTCAATTCCATTCAACTTTATTCCTTTGAAGTTTATTTCACTTCGGAACATTCCTTCACGGATTTGGTCTTCACACACAGACGAAACTTACTTGTGAAGTGTGACATAATATACCACTGTAAATAAATACAATATAAATTCACGTCTCGCGCACTGTAATGTCCTTTGAATTTAACGTGTACGTTACCTTGGAACTGGAATCATGGCAGAATTTCATGTGAAGTCCACTTCGCAGGGCACTTACGGTCGAATAAGACAACGCTTGAATGCTGCTGCCTGAACAAGAGACCTCCTTACTGAAGTGAAAGTGTTGATTTGTGTCACTATCTCGCGAACACGCCGGCGGATCTCCACCAAATTCGGGGGATCCCTTCAGCTCGAGGAGCCCTCTTGAACGCCACCCTCCGCGTGTCGGTAGCCCCCCGGGATCGCTTGATCAGTCGGCGCAGGACAGCGAATTTAACCACCCGTAACTCCCGAACCCCGGGGGCTATCGACGCAGGGGTGGTCTCATTCGAAAGCGGGCCTCTAGACGTACACTCGATTCGCGTTCGAGAGGGTTCCTTGAGCTGAAGGGATCCCCCGAATTTGGTGCGGATTAGCCACGCCGTTATGGAGATATGGCCGTTCAAAGTTTCAATGGTTTTCCATAGACTGAAGCTTTAAAGCGTTTCATCCAGGTCACCAGCAGCTAAAAACAATGGAGCGCGCTCTGCTGGACAAACTAAGTAATTACACCATTTCAAGCATTCTATCTGCGTTATATGTTCTGTAAAAAAATTTTATATCGGCGGCATATTTGCCGATACCGATATATCAACGACAGGCTCATATCAGCCGATAATATCAGCAAAACGATATATCAGTCGGGCTCTAGTTCTTATGTATTTTCTTTAAAAAAAATTTCCGAAATGTTTTTTTTTTTTTGCAGCTATGCCATTTGGTTTCCACAGAGAACCTTTCAGTCATGAACCATTTTATTTAGTGTGAAGAACATTTACATATTTTAAACCTTTTTTCAATATACATATAAAAAAAAAATTGTACAGTGGAACGTTCTTTATGCAATCATCGATGCCATTTGTTTTTTCACCTTTATTTTTAAGAGTTTAAGTGTGAGATTTTTTTGGTTTTTATTAGAGCCCGACCAATATGGGTTTTTTGGGGGCCGATACCGATATTACGGAGTAAAAAAAGACCGATACCGATATATCAGTCGATATTCTTTGTGTAGGCTATATTATAGTACAGTATAGTCAAAAGTTTAGACACACTTCCTATTCGTGTGTCCAAACTTTTGACTGGTACTGTATATAGAATACAGTATATAGCCTGCATAAACAGAAGACAAACTATGCTGACAACGTGTCTGCGCCGCAACAGAACTCGACAAAGCGACCATTGAAATTCATTTGAACTTTGTGTCAGCACGTCATAAATAGAACGAGGCATCAGTTTACTGCATCTAGTGTAGACAACATACACCGGCCGCGCGATGTGATGAGCATGAGTTCTGGGCCGCAGCGTGGCGGGAATAAACTCCAGTCCAGCCTCGATCAGCTCCGGTGCCCTTAACACAGGCTTTAATGCGCCGCAGACGCGTGCCGTGATGCGCAGATCAGCTCTAGTCTCTAACGTCACTGAATCTGCTGTTAAAAATGAGCCATCCATTCATCATATCATCGTGCAAAACTAAGAAAAACCAAACAATGGAGTGCACGCTCTGCTGGACAGATTAAGTAATTACACCATTCAGATGCATTTAATCTGCATTATATGTTCTGTAAAAAAAAAATTCCATATCGGCAGCATATTCGCCAATACTGATATATCGGCGACAGGCTCATATCGGCCGATGATATAGGCTAAACGATATATCGGTCGGGCTCTAGTTTTTATTGATGGATATTAATCACCCTGCAGTAAACAAAAATGAGTCGTGGCCTAATGGTTAGAGAGTCTGACCCGTAACCCAAAGGTTGTGGGTTTGAGTCTCGTACCGGCGGGGATTGTAGGTGGGGGGAGGTGGGCTCTCTCCCACCTTCAATACCATGACTGAGGTGCCCTTGAGCAAGGCACCGAACCCCGAACCAGCATAAATGGCTGCTCACTGCTCCGGGTGTGTGTTCACGGTGTGTGTGTTCACTGCTTTGTGTGTGCACTTTGGATGGGTTAAATGCAGAGCACTAATTCCAAGTATGGGTCACCATACTTGGCCACATGTCACTTCACTCACATGTCACTTCACAATTGATTTCCAACATGCTAGAAAATGAAAATGAGCCCTAACAGAATATCTCCTCCAAAAAACAACAATAAAAAAACAAGTCCAGGCTTTAGGTCTATAGAAGTCTGCAACATGGATTTTAAATTGTGATTACAGTTAATTAGGGCTGAACGATTAATTGCATTTGCGATAATATCGCGATATGAAAAAATGAGATTTTTCAATCGCAGAGGCTGCAATTACACTCGGTCACGTGACACGCGAGAGTAAAGAGGTGTGTTGGACTTGAAGATCGATCGGTGTATGACGTAAGTACGGCGAGAGAAAGCATAAGGAGACGTCCACTCTCTTATAGCTCTCGCAGTATTTTGTTGACACACACTGATAAGCCTCTAAACAGCGCTGCTTCAAGTCGAACACATCTAAGCAGTCTTCAGAAAAAGCATCAAGTTGGCACGCTACAGTGTTGCCAAGTCTGCGGTTTGGGGAACCCCTCCAAAAAATTTGTATTTTACCCCCTGGATCACGATTTTTACCAGTGGACCCCCCTCGAAAAGCGATTGGGCAGAAAAAAGAAAATAAATAAAATCGTAAGCAGCCAAAGGACGTAACTTAGAATGGGAGATGGATCGGTTTGTGAAAGGGAAGAGAAAAGCCATAGATGAACACAGTGTTTAATGTCGTTGGTGTGGAGAAAAAACCTGTGTGTGTCCTATGCCTTAGCAGACAGCATGAAATCCACAAAAAAATATATAAATAAATAACAGAGAATAATAAGTTATTCTATGCTATTTTTCAGTGTTTCAAGTGATGCAGGTGTTTTTTGTTTCCCTGTAGGTTTTTTAAATAAAAAAAAGCATACATTTTTCATAATGTTTAGTGAAATTATTTGGTAGTCTGAGGTGGAATGGGGATTCGGGAAGGGGTGGGGGGGGGCAGATATTCTTATAGGTTTAAAGGGGGGCACAACCAAACAGGTTTGAGAACCACAGGTCTAAAGTTAACAGATAGTGTTTAAAAAGTGCAGTCCAAGTTTACATATGTTTATTACAGTGATTTTGAATTACTTAGTGTGGTAAAGCAACAGATTTGTTTTATATTTCTGCAATCTACTTTAGTTTGTGTAATTTGTTACTGACTTTCATATTAATGTTTACACCAGGCTTATTTGTCAGTGCTTTATGTTGTCATAATTATTACATGCTTACAAGGTTGGAAGTTCAACAAATCAGTCAATATACTGTGATTGTAGTTGTTAAATAAAAATGTCATTCATATCAATTCATGCATCTCCTAATTTCCTCGTAACATATAGGCCTGGCCTACAGAAAAGAACATTTATGTTTAATCTATCTTAATATTGTGTTGGTCATACTATACAATGATTTATAGCTTGTCTTTGTTGAGTAATACAGAACTTTAAAGAGCTTTAAAAAATAATTGCATATTAAATCGCAATCGCAATATTGGTAAAAAAAATCACAATTAGATTATTTTTCAAAATTGTTCAGCCCTACAGTTAATGCATTTAATTTCAACAAAGAGGGTCCACTGTTCAAGTGATTGGTGTTGCTATGAACTCCACTGCACCCTCTTGATCCTCTCTTCTGAATGCTCTCCATGTGCAATAAAGCATTTTATCCAATCCTGTTTTACAATAATTCAGAATTGGAATGCATAGCTTAAGTGGTGTGGCTCCTGTTACTTCACAGGCTCAGTTTTTTCCCTCTTATAACCTTTCGGTGGTGAGCTAAACATCTGTGGGATTCAGCTTTGTTTTAAAGGGGTCATATGATGCTTTTTTAAAGATCATTATTTGGTGTAACAGAATATGTTGACGTGCTTTAATGTTCAAAAAACACATTATTTTTCAAATACTGTACATTATTGTAGGTCCTCTATGCCCCGCGTCTCTCAAACACTTCGTTTTCTACAAAGTCCTTCCTTCCGACAAGCACAGTCAGCTCTGATTGGCCAGCTGACCCAGTGCATTGTAATTGGCCGAACACCGCAAGCACTCGTCGGAAACGTAACGCCACTTACCATAATCGCGAGCTTCATCTTTCAAAATAAATGTAAAGACAGTAAATAATGTCATTCGTTTTACCATCGGTTCAAGCCCGAAAGGGGAACAGAGTCGCTCGCATGTCAGACACAGTAATGATGCAGTACACAAGCCACGGTTAAGACAGCTGACTCTACTGTGATGTGACGCTGTCTCTCTCTCTCTCTCTCTCGTTTCATGGCACTCAACGGTCCATAAAATGCATTGCTGTTCTGTTGTAAGTGATCTTAAAGATTCCTAAATGCATCTACTTTCGGAAAGCCAAATAAAGTGCTTTTACTTTCGCCTAGAAACACACAGCGTCTCCCTGACATGGCTGCTTCAACACTAACTGCGGTTACTGAAACCACGCCTTCTTTCTTTGCTGCACATTTGGGTGCATTATGCAAATATTTCCACATAGTGAGGTAGATATGTGGGGGCGTGTTAGAATGAGCCATTTAAGGGGGGCGTGGCAGAGTCTTAACTTTGATAAAGAATATCTCTTTGGTTTTGAGATTTTAGTCTTTGCAACTTCAGGGATCTTATCTATGCACAATTAGCTTGTAACACTCCAAAGAGAAAGGACAACTTGAAATCGCATCATATGACCCCTTTAAGAGTTCCTCTGCCCGGTAGTTGTTGAACCACTTTATTGTAAAAGTTCTTTGACCAGCACAGATGGCTTGGACTGGTGCAAAAAAGCAGTTACATAAGCATCTCCCAACCCAAATCAGCTTTTCATCCATGCATTTACTTGCATACATATGTTTGATCATTTGAGAGATGAACTGACATAACCAGACTTGGTTAGATAATGGAAAATGGGTTACAACATGTTGTTGATGTTACTGAAGACTAATTCCCTTTTGCTAAGTAAGCTCTATGCTTAAAACTTACACTGAAATGAGGGCTAAAAAACCAAGTGCTGTACTGTGAGCCTATTTACGTTGTTGTTGACAGCTTTTTATCTGCTCGGTGTCGTATCTGCATCAATAGAGGATGTGCCAGATATGTCCACCAATTAGTTTGCAGTGTTTTAAGGTTGTCTGCTCATCATTTGAAGTTATGTAGGACTGCCCTCAAGTGACATAGCCTTGAATACTTCTGTCTTAGGTCATTAGAGAGCATTTAGATTATCCTTTAACTCTTAGCCTTTATGATAGGGTGAATCTATAACTGGGGAATTGCTTCTGTGTACTTAATGAGTCAGTGAAGGGCTTCATTTAGAGCTGCAGTGAAGAAAAAGGAAAAGATGTTGACTCTAGTCAACTCATTATGCAGAACTTTCATTTAACAGGTCATGGCCATCTGATCAAGAGTGTTTGTCGGGTTTGAAATCCAATTAAAATCAGAGTTTTCCAATCAGTCATTTTCTCTCCCCTCTGTTTCCTCACAATCATCTGGATTCCGCGATTCCGTTCATGTTTTCTGCATCGCGGAAATCATAGGGCCCTACTAATGTAGCAAACGAATATGATAAGCTCATTGTGAGAGTAAAATACGGGGACATTGTTGTTTATTTACTTAGCATTGAGTCTCTCCAACTAGGTGACAACGTAGCGTTAAATCACCATTCAACAGAAATCCAATTAAAATCAGAGTTTTCCTATTCAGTCATTTTCTCTCCCCTCTGTTTCCTCACAATCATCTTCTCAGGTAATTATGAGTCTTAGTGTTGCTATGGCAACCAGTGAAGATATATATCGGATATTGACTCCACTGCACAAATGGATGCGATTTCATCACTTGACATATAAATGACACTGCATTCAATCCTAAATATTTTATTTGACAAACAAATCATGTTTGTGTTCAGTGTAAACACATTCAGTGTGTATTTACTAGAAACAAATAATGTGACATGGACAAAAACTGCAAATATTGATTTTAAAAGTTCTGATAAATTGTTGTCCTTATAGGAAGAGCCATTTGAGACACACATGCGGCTGGGTAATGCAGGAAGATGCTAACTCTTAGAAGAAAGTGAGATCATTGTCCCTCCGCTGCATGCAGTTAGTCACACAGCAGGGGTGTTTCAGTTCGTCTCACTCTGCTGTGCTCAGCCTTTATTTTAGAGGTGTTTGTTGGTCTCTGCTCAACTGAATTGGATCATTTAAAGACTCCATGAAATTAAAATGGGAGTTTTATGGTCTTCAGGCTCTATTAACTTTGAGGCCATCAATATGCTTTTGCACTCTCATAACTTGACACAATTTTGTGAAGCAGTTACCCTCCTCTTCTTCACCATGGACAAATGAATAATGAATGCAAGATTATACACACAGCTCCTGTACTACTTTCCATTGTAAATGACTGACTTAAAAAATTACAATATCATTTCATAACTAGTTGTCATTAGGCCTGTGTATCACCAGCAAAGTCATGATACGATACATATCACGACACAGAGGCCACTATACGATACATATCATGATACGGGACTGCGCTGAATTTCACCTCAGAAGAATTTAGTAAAACAGCTGTTTATTAAACACAGCATACTATAGTGCCATTTCGAACTATTGGCAGAGCAGACAGTTGACCTCTGCATTATGAAGGGACTCCATAACTGTACCACAGTACAATATATGTAATGGCATATGTTTCATGTTTACATTGGGCACTCCCCACCAGGTACAATATTCTTATTTTTTGCATCTTGTTTTTAAGCCCATAAATAATAATGTACTTGTTCTAATAAATTTATATTGTAATGTACTCATTCTAATATATTTTTAAAAATCATATTTACATTGCTGGTAGGTTATCATTGCACAAATTAACACATAATAAAAATAAAAATTTGAAGAGTTCTGAACTAATGCGCTGTCTTCTGTATCTAACACACACACACACACACACACGCCGGCTCAGTCACTCACACAGATCACGTTGCGGCGGCACTCATTCAGACATTTAGGAACAAACTTTTTAGCGCTGCCCTGCAATTTTATCAACTAAGTAGCTTAATCGCTCAAGAGCTACATTATCTTTCTCAACAAGGAGCTGGTAACATCGTTGTTTCTAAAGGAATTAATGCCACAGCTTCACTGTTAATAGAGGAACGCGGCAAAACGGTGGTAATTCATACATACACAGCCCCCCCCCACCTCCCTCATAAATGAACACTTGATGAATTACACATTTACGAGAATAGAATATTGAAGTGGAGATCGCTAAACTGCAAGCTAAAACTAAAACCCGTGTTTTCAGAAAGCAAGCGCGTTTATCCACAGTGGAGAGAGAGCGCGCGTGCACAGGGTTGCCAGGTTGACAAAGATAAGTAGAACATTTAGCAGATATTTCCGTATTGCGCAAGTGTGAAGCTCTGTTTCGGGGATTACGTCTCTTTATATCAGGCAACCCAGTTGTGTTCCTCTGTGGCCAGATTAAACCTTGTTGTAGCCTATATATTATGCTCTATTCATAATTTTTTTTAGAAACCTCGCAATTTTCTGCTCAATTTTAAACGTTGTTGTTGTATTCAAATTAAGTGTGGTCCACTTCTGCACACGTGCCACAATATCGATACAGGGCCAGCTGTATCGATACTCGTATCGCCAAATCTCTGTGACGATACATCGTCGTATTGATGTATCGAACACAGCACTAGTTGTCATGGAGTTGTGTCTGCTGTACGGCACTGGTAGTTCTGAGGGTGCTTTCACACTAGCACTTTTGATGCGCACCCAGGTTCGATTGACGTCAGAGTAGGGCTGGGCGGTATATTGAGTTTGTACAATATATACTGTAGATATTTTCTTTATAAGCGATTTGATGTATTTGAGGCAATACCGTTTATATCGATAGACAGTAGTTTGATACGAGCACATCTGAAAATATAGTGGGGGACACATACTAAGCTGCTGCGGAGAAAGTGCATAATCCAATTTGTTCTAAACATGTGACAAGCTTCATATTAAGGCCTTTAAAAACTGGTAAGACATAGTTTATAGTTTCGTTTCGCATATTAGTTTAAGCGGCTCGGCCCGTCATATGCTCTGACAGAAAGGCTGCATGTGCCGCTGACAGAGACGCTAGGCTACTCGCACTGTTTAATGTGTTTGAGATGTGCTGTATTCCTGAATGCATAACTTACATTTCACAGGTATATTCTCCATCTGTAAGTGTATATTTATTATACTTTATTTGTTTTCATAGCCTTTAATATGTATTGTTTTGTTGAACAACATTGGGCGGTAAGTGAAATATATATATATATATATTAAATACAGATTTTTAAAAATCCAACTACAAAAACGAAAATACAGAGATATATACCGTATATCGCAAATCGGCCCAAAAATACAGAAATATGAATTTTTGCCCATATCGCCCAGCCCTACGTCAGAGTTCGGTTCATTTGGATGATGTGAACGCTGTCTTCCGAACTCGTGTGCGCACCCACGAACCGTACCCGAGTCCGCTTAAAAAGGGTGTTCTGGGGTACGGTTCATGTGAACTCCGGTTTGGTTTGCTGCTGATGTGAACGCAATTGTACCAAATCGCAGAAGTGAACTGCTATTAATGATGTATTATTTGATAAAAATGTGTGTTTCTGTGTGTGTTTCACTCACTTTCTTGACAAGCGTGACTGACGTGCTGCAAACAGAGAGCTGTATATCTAATTTCTGTTCGCCTTCAGCGTTCTTTAGAGCATTTGCAGTACATTCGTAAGACAGACGTAATTGCTGTTATGTCCCGAAGCTACATAACGAACGAAACGAACGATTCAAAAACGTAAATATATAAAAGTGCAGAGAGCAATGTTATGCATTTGCCGCCTTCTCCTGCGCCTTCGTTACTAAGGGGTAAACAGCTGCTGGCTTGATGACGCAAATGAACCATTTATGTTATGTGAACCAATAATGTTTCTCTTATCACTTCAGAGATTTGTTCTATTTGACCGTAAGTGCCCTGCTAAGTGGGCTTCACTGGATATTGTGCCATGATTCCAGTTTGAAGGGAACACACATGTTACATTCCAAGGGCATTAAAGTGTGCGAGACGTGAATTTAAATGGTATTTATTTACAGAGGTATATTATGCCAAGTGTTTGATCACCATATTTGAGTGATCATTGCAAAAAATGTGTTTATGTACATATATTCTGTATACTGCATTCTATATATATATAGTACCAGTCAAAAGTTTGGACACACAAATGGGAAAGTGTCCAAACTTTTGACTGGTACTGTACTATAATATACACAAAGAATATCAGCTGATACTGTATATCGATATCAGCCTTTTTTTTAACTCCCTAATATCGGTATCAGCATCGGCCTCAAAAAACCCATATTGGTCCGGCTCTAATGAAAACCGTGGCGAATGCCAGGTTTTATAGTGCTCATGCCACTGCACTATGCAGTCGTAAGTGACAGGAAATTACTGATCAATTTATGAGCCCTGAAATTTTATGGTACAGCTTCAGTACCACAGACGAGTCCAAAACCTATCACAAAACACCATGTTTAAGATGTTAAATGTGATCAATTAACAAAAGAACCCAACTGTCTTTTTTTCCCCAGCAAATCACTGGAACTTATTAAACAAATCAGCCGTAACATGTTATATGAATAGAAAATAGTGAAACATGAATTGTTTTTGCTCATAGTGGTGCTGTCTGATTGTGAGATGATGTTGGTGGTTACTGACAGGCCGAACTGAGGACATATCAATGTGCAAGGCTCGCATTACTGGAGAATAGCACTGTAGCATGAGGTAGGTCAGAGGAGGAGAAGGAATGCTACAAGCCGGAGCCTGTGTATGTCCTAGAAGAACATGTCAGAAAAACAGCTGTTTTATTGCAATGGAAAGCACTCTGGCTGTTCTACCAGTCACTAGAGAGGGGAGTGGTTCAATATTTTTGTTGTGTAAAGGGCAAAGAACAATTGAGTTAGTAGAATCAGATTTTTTTTCCTTGTCAAAAGGAAACCACTCTAATGCAAAAAAATAAAGGATATTTTTGATTATGTATGTATTTATTTATTTATGGCAAAGTGAGTGTCTCTTGTTCATTGATACTTTTCACCTCCTGAATAGGTGAACAGGACCATCAGTAGTTGCAAAAAAACATCCTGACATTCTTTGCTTTCCTGTTGAACAACACAGGAAAGTGACAATTCACACAACTGCATAGTGTTGTCTTGTTACTTAAATTTCAGTAGTTTATACCAGTGCTTGTAAAGTGTCCCTTTAAAACCACATGCAGCAACAATTTGTCTGTGTTGACTGAAAAGTGCTCAGTTACTTGGTGTTATAAGGATTTGTCTTAATGCTTCTTTTAGACTTCAGGAGAAAGGTAACCTGTTAATAGGTAGCCAAAGTCTTCTGTGTTTCCTGAGGCAACCTTTATTAGGGCCCAAGCCAGAAAGGCGCAGGGCCCTATTGATCCCCTAAGGATTATACATTTTTTATTTATTTATTTATTTTTTTCAACCTTCCGGGGCTTTTTGGGGGCCTTAACATATTCTTTTAAAAATGAAACTGTACACTTGATTTTTTTTAATGAAATTGCATAGATTTTTTCTTTCTTTTTATCAAGTGAACAGTTGTACAGTTTCATTTTTTTTAATCTTGAAAAAATATTTTTGGTGTTCTGTATTCCTCTGTGTTGTGTTTGATTAACTTTTCTGTTTGGAAGATTAATGATATTTTATATCTCCTTTGTAAATGCTTTACAAGGTATGAACAATCCTCACTTTAGATGAGCTCACAAAAATAGATGGCTGGCAGCTTCTAAATGTTTTATAACTACCTGACCTAATCATGAATTACAGCAGGAATCTGTAAATAAAGCATTTATTAACACACTGAGCAACTATTATCATGTGTTTAAATAAAAAGATTTATACATTTATAAATGTAAGATTTATAAATGTACATTTAAATAGTTTATTAATCATTTACATACACTTTCTAAATGATCTTAAGAACTCCTAAATAACTGGTTTGTATATAACTTAATAATTTAGAAATTATAAATGGATCATTAATAAAGTGTGAAAACAATTATTAAACATTATAGATATGCTCAAGAACAAAATATTTATAGCTGTATTTATAAACTGCTTACTAATGCCTATTAATGTTGGAACAATGCTTTATAAAGGATGAATTGATTTTATAATAACTGCACACTATGAATCATTAGTTAAGCATTAGTAAATAGTGTTACCAATTTTTTTAATGTTTAATTTTTGAATATTAACTGACAATAATACATGCTATATAATTATTGTTCATGTTTATTAATATAGTTAATGTTAATAACTGAAAGCTTATTGTAAAGTTTTATTAAAGTTTTATATATTGTTCTGTGTATGTGTGTTTCACAGTCTTAATAGTTTGGCGTAACCCTTTAATTTCCGTATCCCTTAAAACCAGACTGCCAGAGGGTTACTGTAAATGCATGTGCCTGCTGTGCACCATTCTCCTGATGCCTCCGGGATGGCGTTTGCAGACGGCTTGGGCCCGCCATCGCTGCTTGCAGCTATATTTTTGTTCCTGTTCTTCTGTTAATTGTCCTGACCTAGGAAGCTTTTCCCTTCTGTTATCAGACAATTCTCCAAATTGAAAGCTTTCCAGCACTGTCATTATGGCAGAACACACATTGTTTGAGCTGGTGGCACAGATGAAAACCACTTAGAAGCAGGTACTCGACAGCTTTCTTTATCCTTGAGTTTGCACACCGTGTGTAATAAATAAAAATTCCCCTAGATTACAACCCTTGGCATTGCTTAATCTATGTTATAATAAGCCAAACACAGAGAGACTGAAGGCTCTAATTCTTTTTTCTTTTAATTCTTTGAATTTGCATTTTCAATAATAAACCCGTCTCCAGCAACATGTTTTTGTTAAATTTTTGTTTGTTTTCTGCAGCAACTCGGAGCACTTTTCATATTCTTTATCCTGGCTGAAGCACATTTGTTTGTAAGAATAATCAGCTTACACTATCAGTCAAATATTTATAGAAATTTTATTTAGCGCTGCAATTTTATTTGATTTATAATTTTATTTAGGAAGGATGCTTTAAATTGATCAAAAAGATTATAATGTTACAAAAGATTTCAATTTCAGACAAATGCTGTTCTTCTGAACTTTCTATTCATCAATGAAACCTGAAAAAAATCTTCTCATTTGTTTTCAACAATAATAATAAATGTTTTTGAGCAGCAAATCAGCATATTAGAATGATTTCTGAAGGATCATGTAACTGGAGTAATGATGCTAAAAATTCAGCTTTGAAATCACAGGAATAAATCAAATTTTAAAATATTTTCAAATAGAAAACAGTTATCTCTCTCTAAAATTTCAAAATGTTACTGTTTTTGCAGTTTCTTTTGGATCAAATAAATGCAGGCTTGGTGAGCAGAAGAGAATTCTTTAAAAAAACATAAAAAATCTTACTGTTCAAAAACTTTTGACTGGTAGTGTATGTCAGCCTATAGTTTGATATAAGGTAAACATTAATTTATTTGTACTGTTTTTTTCCCCTTAAATATTATATAGTTTTATAAGAGGAGGTTTCATAGACTTGGAAAATTCTTTTTTCAGAAGTTTTTAGGTACAGACATCTGTTGTGGGTGTTCTTGGCAGTTTTTATGAGGCTTTTTTTTCATAGTGTTCATATCGATATCGGAATTATATCGTATCGACCGAAGTTAAGAAATATGTCATGATATAAATTTTGGCCATATCGTCCAGCCCTAGATAATCATAATTAATAATCGATTTGTCATAATCGTTCAGCCCTATTACAGTTGACCCGGCAGGATGTATACATCCCAAAATTCATGGTTGTTTGAAACGTATGTGTTTATGTGTGCAAATCGGTATTGATTGTGACTCTGCTTTGTAAAGTGGCTCTGGCAAGGCTGGAATTGATGCTGTCCACATCAGAATGTAATGATGCAGAAAAACAATAAGCTGACCAACTGACTTTCTCACTGCGCAAAGAGTTCCTGTACACCACAACATCAACACAGCCTTAAACCAGTGGAGAGAATTTAAAAAATGAAATTATTGTGTCTCTCCTATGCTCTCACCATAACACTGTTGTTGCACAATTCATATCATCATTTCATATTGCCCTACAAATGCAAAACACAGTGACTACAATTTTTGAGGCAAATTCATCAACATGCAGAGACAATATTGTTCCCCTAAAATACAACATTTTTACTTTTGTTCTGTGATTGGTGAAAATTATTTGTTGGCAATGTATCTTTTTTTCCACCCACTATAATTGTATATAAACCTTTATAGTAATAACCAAATGTTGTTTCTTACTGTTAAAAACTAGGGTTATCAATAAACCATGTTTAATCTCATGATTTGCGAAAGCAGAATGAAACTAACAATATTAAATTTGGTAAATGTGTTCAGTTTTAAATTAAAATTGTAAAAAAAATTGTTCATATCTTAAGTTAGCTTTGACAGAACTAAAAGGACATTTTGTTAAATGTTTAAAAACCTAAAAGAGTCCTGATTTCAGTCAGTTTTTACAAATTGTGCTTTTTACTGCATTTTGCATTTTGATTGCTTTTTGTAGGGCATCGTAACATAGTACAGGTGCATCTCAATAAATTAGAATGTCGTGGAAAAGTTCATTTATTTCAGTAATTCAACTCAAATTGTGAAACTCGTGTATTAAATAAATTAAATGCACACAGACTGAAGTAGTTTAAGTCTTTGGTTCTTTTAATTGTGATGATTTTGGCTCACATTTAACAAAAACCCACCAATTCACTATCTCAACAAATTAGAATACTTCATAAGACCAATAAAAAAATAATTTTTAGTGAATTGTTGGCCTTCTGGAAAGTATGTTCATTTACTGTACATGTACTAAATACTTGGTAGGGGCTCCTTTTGCTTTAATTACTGCCTCAATTCGCAGTGGCATGGAGGTGATCAGTTTGTGGCACTGCTGAGGTGGAATGGAAGCCCAGGTTTCTTTGACAGTGGCCATCAGCTCATCTGCATTTTTTGGTCTCTTGTTTCTCATTTTCCTCTTGACAATACCCCATAGATTCTCTATGGGGTTCAGGTCTGGTGAGTTTGCTGGCCAGTCAAACACACCAATTCCGTGGTCATGTAACCAACTTTTGGTGCTTTTAGCAGTGTGGGCAGGTGCCAAATCGGCTCAGGAATCCTTTGCAGGTGTTTTGAGTTGATTAGCTGATTGGCATGTCACCGTATTCTAATTTGTTGAGATAGTGAATTGGTGGGTTTTTGTTAAATGAGCCAAAATCATTACAATTAAAAGAACCAAAGACTGAAACTACTTCAGTCTGTGTGCATTGAATTTATTTAATACACGAGTTTCACAATTTGAGTTGAATTACTGAAATAAATTAACTTTTCCACAACATTCTAATTTATTGAGATGCACCTGTATACGCTCTGATATTGGAATGTACAGCACATGTCAAAATCTGGGATTTATGCCTGGTTTTTATGTTAAAACAATACAGGTTGTTGCCAAACTCACATTTAGAGCTCTTTTGTCAAGTACTGTTATATGCTTCATTGACAATTGTTAGTTTATGCAGGATTTAGACAAATAGCCTCCTGTTTGAATTCTGTATGTAAACAAGCACACAGGCTCAAACACCCATATTCTCACACACTGCGGGTGCACAGATGGATTTGGATAGTTTGATGTTTGTGTACAAATCAGATTAAAGTTCTGTTGGAGAACTGGGAAAACCACACACATTTACATGGAATACATTCCCTGTGTACATCAATCTTACCTGACTTTAAACTCAGTAGTCTGTGATGACCACAGGGAATAAACTAAAAGGATCAATTATCGTATGTTATTTTGGGTAACTGTAAACGTGTAGATTAGCATCATCACCAGTGGCTCTGCCATTTTCAGAGGCTTCATCTCATTGCCAAGGCTCATTAGAACTGGTCAGTGACACTATGTAATAGAAATTGGTCTTCCTATTAATCAGCTGCACTTGACAGGAGATCAAGAATGAAAACAGAGCAAGCATGACAAACTTTGGACCAGTAGCCAAATAACTCATTTTCATGGGCTTTGTCAGCAGCCATTGAATATGCACTGCTGATGTGTCCTTTAAAATGGGTGTTTGAAAAAGTCATTACACACTGTGTTTGGTGATTTAGGACAATGGACATAACATTTTATTGGATTGGATTTGATTATTGCTGAATGATAAAAATGCACTGGGGTAGTAGTTGGAGAATATTGCCCAAATAAATTATTACAAGCAGGGCCTAGATTTTGTCAGCATGTGTATTCAAACTCACTTTAATAATGCACTGTAATTTTCTGCATAGTCATACTGCATTTTAAATAAGCTGTTTCACTAGACAAGCTGTGTTGAACTTCTCTCGCTCTCTCTTTCTCTCTCTCTCTCTCTCTCTCTCTCTCTCTCTCTCTCTCTCTCTCTACCTATACTCTCTCTACCTCCACCCTATACTTCAGCTATGCAGTAATGAATGCAGTAAGAAAAATTTCTTCTGGATTATTAGCTCTCCTACCTGCTGTGTGTGCTCACCTCACATTTAATATTTGGAGGCATGAAGAGAGAAATGATGGGTGTGAGATTTAGCACTGAATCATTAAATGGAAGAGGCTTTGCCACATAGAATAAAAACATGCAAACATATTCCATAGCTCCATAGCTCCAGTTTATGGTGTGAGGGTTATATAGCAGCTCCTACTGATGAGATGGTAAAAATGAGGTTTTATTTAGAGCCCGACCGATATGTTTTTTTTGGGACCGATACCGATATTAGGGAGTAAAAAAAAGCCGATATCGATATATCGGCCGATATTCTTTGTGTATATTATAGTACAATACCAGTCAAAGGTTTGGACACTTTCCCATTCGTGTGTCCAAACATTTGATTGGTACTATATATAGAATACAGTATATACATAAACAGAATATATATACTGTGTGTATATATATATATAAACATTTTTTGCAATGATCACTCAAATGTGGTGATCAAACACTTATAATGATGTGACAGAGATATGCCAGTTCCAGTGGCTGAGGCAGGGCATTTAACAATTTAACAATAAACTTTATTATCCAAAATGAGTCTGACATCAGTGCACTGAACAGTAAAGTTGAAGTTCATTCAACTTTAATTCAATTCAATTCCATTCAACTTTATTCTGTTTATTCTTTTTTCACTTCGGAACATTCATTCACGGATTTGCGCTACTGTCTTCACACACAGACGAAGCTTACTAGAGAAGTGTGGCATAATATACCTCTGTAAATAAATACAATATAAATAGGGATGCACCGAAATGAAAATTCTTGGCC
>NW_015505366.1:677345-702276 GCF_001515645.1 Sinocyclocheilus grahami
CACCATTGCATAAATTAAAAAGCCAAAATGTGCTTTTTACTATTTTGTCTTGCTTTTCCAAAAAAAAAAAAATCAATTACAAAACAATAATTTCAAAATATTTAACACTGAACATTTTTAACATTTTAGCAGACACTATACCAACAAAGCACACTTTAACTTAAAATTAATATGTTTGTAAAATAATAATTTTTGGCCATCTTGAATCAGGCATGTTTTTTTCTTTTTACTGTACAATTAAAAGCAGCCTTGCTGAGAAGAAGAGACTTCTTTTAAAACATTAGAAAATATTACAGATCCTAATTTGAACACTGTGTGAATGTTATAATAAATGTATTAAAACAGAGCTGTTGTAATGATTATTATCATTATTATTGTCTTTTTATTTTATTTTACAGAACAACAGTAAAATTACAATACTAACATTTATGAATGTTGATACGAGTTCTTGCTTTTTCTCAACTTTTATTTTGGCGGAAACGCGCAGGAAGACCTCAATGCTTATTTTTGTTGATAACAGATTTATAAATGAGTCTCATTACAAATACGTCGTCCGTATCGCATTGTCACATGCGTTTTAAAAATTCATAAAAATGTGACTGAGCAACTGACGACTGTATCAGCGCAGATTTTCCTCGCGCTTTGGACTTTGAACCCTGGTTAACAAGCAGATCTGCTGCGAGATCGTGCAGTGCTGTCAGAATACATGCAATGTGCGCGTGTATTAGAAAACATAACGTTCTGCAGTTTATTTACTAATTCTTCAAGGCCATTTCGCGATTTCAATCATCATACAGTAACCAGCAACAATCACCCCTTCCTCTTCTCATTGAAGACATGCGATGCAGTACTAAACAGTCTCTCGCTGTCGGTGCTTGTAATGATTTTTGTGTCTTTCTCCGACAGTTTAAATGCTTCCACACTGCTGACGTGTGTGCTGCGTAATAAAGAGTGCGCGCCTCTCACTCTGCGTTGTCTCACTCAGTCTTCAGTACAATTTATTCAGTCTTTTCGCTTATTCGGTTCAATTGCCGAACATTCGGTGCATCCTTAAATATAAATTCACGTCTCGCGCACTTTAATGCCCTTTGAATGTAACACGTACGTTCCCTTGGAACTGGAATCATGGCGGAATTTCATGTGAAGTCCACTTCGCAGGCCACTTACGGTCGAATAAGACCACGCTTGAATGCTGCTGCCTGAAGAGACCTCCTTACTGAAGTGAAAGTGTTGGCTGGTGTCACTATCTCGCGAACGCGCCGGCGGATCTCAACCAAATTCGGGGGATCCCTTCAGCTCGAGGAGCCCTCTCGAACGCCACCCTCCGTGCGTTGGTAGCCCCCCGGGATCGCTTGATTGTTTGGCACCGGACCGCGAATTTAACCACCCGTAACTCCCGAACCCCGGGGGCTATCGATGCGGGGGTGGTTTCATTCGAAAGCGGGCCTCTAGACACTCGATTTGCGTTCGAGAAGATTCCTCGAGCTGAAGGGATCCCCCGAATTTGGTGCGGATTCGCCGCACCGTTACGGAGATTTGGCCGTTCAAAGTTTCAATGGTTTTCCATAGACTTAAGCTTTAAAGCGTTTCATCCAGGTCGCCAATAGCAAACAATGGCGCACACTCTGCTGGACAAACGAAGTAATTACACCATTTCAAGCATTTTATCTGCGTTATATGTTCTGTAAAAAAAATTTCATATCGGCGGCATATTCGCCGATACCGATATATCGGCGACAGTCTCATATTGGCCGATAATATCGGCAAAACGATATATCGGTCGGGCTCTAGTTTTATTACCAGTGGGGCATTATGTGGAAATAGATCTGAATCGAAAATGATCATGTGCTGTTTATGTTAATAAGTTTTTGCAAAGTAAAATCCAATTTAATGGCTGGGTTCTTCAACGAGGCGCTAGATTGTGTGAGAGTTTGGTGTGTCACACTCCATGGCCCTCTAATTACTGTGGAGGTTTTTACGTTGCTCTTCTTTTTTTAATCCCGTTGCTAGACAGAGATGGGGTGAGGGTGGGGAAATCAAAACAAAACCATCATCTTTCCTGCTCACATTTTGCAGACACACCATCACACCATATGGATTAATTCACCATATAGTTAAATTAATCTTTTAGAGAACAATTACGGTTCTCTCTTTTAAAAAAAATCCAGTTATCAGTTTGAAGATAAACCCTAATTCATTTGCTTTTGAAATTTTGTTGTATTTATAGTACAATGATTATTATATGTGCATTCTATTTCAACCATTCATATCGTGTCAGCATTATGTCTGCTTGTTTTTGGTTAATGAACACTCTTATCCATGGTCAAAAATGAGCATGTGACTCGCATGAGCCAATTTTTGAATTTTTTTTAATGATTTGTAGCCTTTAAAAAAAACAACAACATCTGCTCTAAAATTAGATTTTTTAGGAATTTCAAGTTTAGAAATGTTTACTAAACATTTGTAAGTTCAAACATTTTGCTATGGTATAGCACTAAATATTATGTTAAAAAGTCAGGGTTTATTTTTTTATAGTGCCTTCACTAGTAAATGTGTTTCACACATTTTGAGGCAATTAAAGACAGTTTGATATGCTGATAATCTGTCACAGTATTAATGGGGTTCATCTGGCAGAGCTGCAAAGCCATCTCATTTCCGATTCCTCCTCCAGCTGATGATCACTTAGGCGAGAACCTCAGACCATTTGAGGTTAATGAAAAAAGACACCTCGGCTATTGTCAAAGATTCTTATGAACGTGTAGCAAAATCCTTCAGAGGGAGACCTTTTCTTCGCAGCTGTCAGTTGTCTAATTTAGCACTTTCAAAATTCAGTCCCTTGGAAAACAAAGCAATTACAGCATTAGAATATAAATGGAAACATTCAGTTGTCTGTTTTAATTGTTTGCTTGGCTTTATATGATTAACAGTGGCCTAGACAACCACACTGACACTTTTACTGTTAAAAGACATTTCAAACTTTACATAGTGAATTAACAAGATGAGAGAGAAGGTCAAGTACTGATCAAGGCAGATTGAGCTCCTAGAAATTATAATTGTGATTATTCATTACAATTATCACAATTTACATTGAATTGTTTATACCATTGTTTGATGCAACTGCATGCTGTATTTTTATATGAAAATAAACAAGCTGAAAACACTCTAACTGAAAAACCTTTAGTGCTTTTCCATAGTATTAAGCCTCAAATGTCAAATATACATCGGATTGGTTTCTTCTTTAAATTATAAAAAAAGTAAAAATATGAATGGTATTATAATGTTATACTAAAACTAAAACAATGGAAAAACCCTTAAGATAACATGTAGAAAGAAAAAAACATATCTCAAGCGTGCAGAATAACATAAGTGGACTTTGAACGATTAAATGCCGCTTTGAACGATTACGTAATTGTGGCATCCATAAATGTAATTGCGATTAGAAATTCGATTAATTGTGCAGCCCTACTTCAAATCCAAATGCTGTTGCCGTATAAACTAACTTCATTCTTGAACCATTGTCCAGTGTTTGGTAGAGTTCTCTTGTTTCTAGTTCCTACTGTAATGAATCCGTTAGTCATTGTAGACAGTGATGCTGTGCTTATGGCTCAGACCTATGAACTTTTCCCTTGATTAGCTCAGTGAAAGGGCATTGCTGTCACGCACAGTGGGGGGTGGGCCATCCATAGGTTTTTTTCTTCTGGTAATGACCTGTGTTGAGCTTGTGGAGTCCCATCACATGTTGGGGAGTGATGCTCTGGGCTAAGTGTTTTGATTGGTGTGAAACTGCTGACCCCGCCAGCTAGCTGTATAAATAAATACTCATTGTTTTCCCATACTTTTAACAGTACACTGGACTGTGCATTACATATTCTTGAGAAAGATGAGTCGATCTGTGTGTTGTGCCAGTTCCAGTGGCTGAATGTCAGTGGGATTGTCTAATACTGATATTATTAGAGGAGTAGAAAGGATTGTGGGGTTGTTGGTTGTGTTATTTGGCTATTCCAGCTGGCAAGAACTTGAATTATTTTAATATACTGACAAAAACTTGGATACTATTTCTATACTGGTTTGTTACTTGTGTTTTGTCTTGGTAACTATATTAAAATTAAAAAAAACAACAACATCTGCTCTAAAATTAGATTTTTTAGGAATTTCAAGTTTAGAAATGTAATTAAACATTTGTAAGTTCAAACATTTTGCTATGGTATAGCACTAAATATTATGTTAAAAAGTCAGGGTTTATTTTTTTATAGTGCCTTCACTAGTAAATGTGTTTCACACATTTTGAGGCAATTAAAGACAGTTTGATATGCTGATAATCTGTCACAGTATTAATGGGGTTCATCTGGCAGAGCTGCAAAGCCATCTCATTTCCGATTCCTCCTCCAGCTGATGATCACTTAGGCGAGAACCTCAGACCATTTGAGGTTAATGAAAAAAGACACCTCGGCTATTGTCAAAGATTCTTATGAACGTGTAGCAAAATCCTTCAGAGGGAGACCTTTTCTTCGCAGCTGTCAGTTGTCTAATTTAGCACTTTCAAAATTCAGTCCCTTGGAAAACAAAGCAATTACAGCATTAGAATATAAATGGAAACATTCAGTTGTCTGTTTTAATTGTTTGCTTGGCTTTATATGATTAACAGTGGCCTAGACAACCACACTGACACTTTTACTGTTAAAAGACATTTCAAACTTTACATAGTGAATTAACAAGATGAGAGAGAAGGTCAAGTACTGATCAAGGCAGATTGAGCTCCTAGAAATTATAATTGTGATTATTCATTACAATTATCACAATTTACATTGAATTGTTTATACCATTGTTTGATGCAACTGCATGCTGTATTTTTATATGAAAATAAACAAGCTGAAAACACTCTAACTGAAAAACCTTTAGTGCTTTTCCATAGTATTAAGCCTCAAATGTCAAATATACATCGGATTGGTTTCTTCTTTAAATTATAAAAAAAGTAAAAATATGAATGGTATTATAATGTTATACTAAAACTAAAACAATGGAAAAACCCTTAAGATAACATGTAGAAAGAAAAAAACATATCTCAAGCGTGCAGAATAACATAAGTGGACTTTGAACGATTAAATGCCGCTTTGAACGATTACGTAATTGTGGCATCCATAAATGTAATTGCGATTAGAAATTCGATTAATTGTGCAGCCCTACTTCAAATCCAAATGCTGTTGCCGTATAAACTAACTTCATTCTTGAACCATTGTCCAGTGTTTGGTAGAGTTCTCTTGTTTCTAGTTCCTACTGTAATGAATCCGTTAGTCATTGTAGACAGTGATGCTGTGCTTATGGCTCAGACCTATGAACTTTTCCCTTGATTAGCTCAGTGAAAGGGCATTGCTGTCACGCACAGTGGGGGGTGGGCCATCCATAGGTTTTTTTCTTCTGGTAATGACCTGTGTTGAGCTTGTGGAGTCCCATCACATGTTGGGGAGTGATGCTCTGGGCTAAGTGTTTTGATTGGTGTGAAACTGCTGACCCCGCCAGCTAGCTGTATAAATAAATACTCATTGTTTTCCCATACTTTTAACAGTACACTGGACTGTGCATTACATATTCTTGAGAAAGATGAGTCGATCTGTGTGTTGTGCCAGTTCCAGTGGCTGAATGTCAGTGGGATTGTCTAATACTGATATTATTAGAGGAGTAGAAAGGATTGTGGGGTTGTTGGTTGTGTTATTTGGCTATTCCAGCTGGCAAGAACTTGAATTATTTTAATATACTGACAAAAACTTGGATACTATTTCTATACTGGTTTGTTACTTGTGTTTTGTCTTGGTAACTATATTAAAAATAATTTTGCTTGCTTCCAACCAATATTAGTTTTAATTTAAATTGAGCACTTTGATTATTGTCACTTCATCTAGATTTGTTACAAAACAATACATGGGCCGGAATGAGATTTTGATGGTATGATACTATGATAACCTTAAAGGGGTCATATGATGCGATTTCTATTTGGAATGTTACAAGCTCTTGGTGCATAAAGAAGATCTGTAAAGTTGCAAAGACTAAAGTCTCAAATCCAAAGAGATATTCTTTATAAAAGTTGAGTCAGCCACACCTACCTAAAACGGCTCGTTCTAACACGCCCCCACATATCTACCTCACTGTGTGGGAAGATTTGCATAACGCCGCCCAAATGATCACGCAAAGAAAGAAGGTGTAACTTTTATTCTCACTGTAGTATTGTTGACACTGCAGCCATGTCGTGAAGGTGCTGTGTGCTTCGTTGTGAAAGTGAAACTACTTTGTTTGGTCTTCCAAAAGAGGACAATATTCACTTCGTCATGCCTAGAGCTGATCTGTGCTGGTCACTGAGGGAATACATCAACTTTCACCATGGACGAAGCGGAGTTCAGCCCGGGGTCCATCACATGTGGTTGCCGCTCATTCGTCGGATCCGCGGGCTGCGCCGTTCTCGACCTCGCCACCTCAGCTCACTCTATCCCGGCCTCAACGCACGCTAAGCCGGGGCTTCCCCTCACGCTAGGCCGCTGTGTTTTTCGTTGTGAAAGCGAAACTACTTTGTTTGGTCTTCCAAAAGAGGACACGACTACAAATCAGTGGTTAAGTTGTATTTACAATACTGTTCCAGAACAGTTTAACCCAAATATCCAGATGTGTGCAGCACATTTTATGGAGGACTGTTTACTGATACTGGGAGAGTAACGTTAGACTAAAATGCCGGCAGTTCTGACTCACAGTCTGTAAGTACGTTTTCATTTAAAGGATTTGCCACTGATGATTCAAATGTGAGTTTAGGGCAGTAGCACTTGTTGTTTGTCATCTCTCTTTTTACAAATGCAGACAGAGTTTTATGTTTACGCGGCGCGATGCAACGCAACGTGTAAAAAGACCGTATAAGTCATTATAATCAGTAATTATGTCCCTACTGGATGCAACAAATGCCTCATTTATAATGGGTTTTAATGTTTTTGCCTCGTCGCTCCAGCCGGGACACGGCATCAACAGTATGGTGAGGAGTGTAACATTTCCGTCTCACGCTTGAGGCATTCGGCCAATCACAACGCATTGGATAGCTGGCCAATCACAGCACACCTCACTTTTTCAGACCGATGAGCTTTGTAAAAATCGACGCGTTTCAAAAAGGCGGGGCATAGAGGAGAAACAATAATGTACAGTATGTAGAAAATAATGTATATAATGGGTTTTAATGTTTTTGCCTCGTCGCTCCAGCCGGGACACGGCATCAACAGTATGGTGAGGAGTGTAACATTTCCGTCTCACGCTTGAGGCATTCGGCCAATCACAACGCATTGGATAGCTGGCCAATCACAGCACACCTCACTTTTTCAGACCGATGAGCTTTGTAAAAATCGACGCGTTTCAAAAAGGCGGGGCATAGAGGAGAAACAATAATGTACAGTATGTAGAAAATAATGTAATTTAAACCGCATAAACACATTTCATCGTGTTACTCTCTACACTGCACTCAACCTTAGGGATTCCTACACTTTCAGTCTTTGAGGAGACATGAAAAACAGCGCATACCGCAGGCATGGTATAACGAAAAATGTTAGTGGTTTTGAAATTTTCAAATCGCGGTATACCTTGAAACCGGTAATCGGTCCACGCCTACTAGTAATCCTGTTTCTGTATTTGCTCTGTGAATTCCACTGAAGGCCAATGAACAACTTAGTTTTGCTATTTTCTTAAGGACTGCTGCCTTGAGACATTTTGTTGCACTTAGCCCTGTTACTCTAGATCAGGGTCAGAGTGTGCCTCTGGCAGGAACATTAATCATTTAAACTCTTTGACCTCTGAAGGTATTTATTAAATAACAGAATCCATTACAGAGGATGTTTACGGTTTAGCATGAACTTCTTTTCTTCCTTTTTAAGTTTGCAACATGAATTAGCCCATCTGTCAATTTTATGGATAACATAGTCGACATGTACCATATCAGAGGGTTTCTGATTGTGACCTTATCTCCCCCTGCAGGTCCCATAGGCTGTGCCTTACAGCATTGTACTTGGGGCAGAATGGGCAGGGGCTTGTTGGTCTGAATTTGGTGCTTCCTTTCACAGCTGCAAGAGACAGATTAGAGTCTTTGTTTCACTTAAAGCATTGGTTTTTAAGTCATGCCCTTCAGACGAGACACAGCGAATGATGATAAATTCAACAATAATAATAATAATAATAATTTACTGATTAAATCAAATTATATATTAATATTTTTATTGTATAATAATAATTCAAATGATTAATATCACTACTTCTACTTATATAAATAATAAGTAATATTAATAAATGTTAATAATAATGTTTGAATGTGGTTTTGTGTGGGGGAGAATATGAATGCCAGTTGCCATCATGCTTTTCTATCTTTTCTGCCCCAAGAGAACAGTTCCCATCCCTTGTGTGGCCTGATCTTTAGTAATCCCCTTTAAATGACCTCTGATCACAAAGGCCATGTTCCTCAGATGTGTTTCACTCATCAGAGAGTTTCAGATGTGAGTGATGCAGCTAAACTTGGGGCTTGCCTCCTGGGATATCATATCCCTGTAATGTTGTACAAAGCATTGCAATGTCCCAGCTTAATCCTGATACTCCACTTATTCATCTGTAGAGCTTTTAATGAAAGTATTGTCTCAAAACACTGGAGTGGCAGTTTTGCTCATGGACATGCCCACACGTACTCTGCACTTACAGAATGCATAGGCTACATTCACACTGTCAGTTTTTGGTAATGACAACTGCATTTACTTACAGGTGCGAGTTTCGAAATGTCACGTTCACACAGTAACTTACAGTAACTTCTCGAATACTATCTGTATGAACGTGCAATGGAAGTCAAGCCCATATTCCTTACCAGTTACCATAGCAGCAGTGACCAAAGTAATATCAAAGATGGCGACATCCATAAAGCTGAAAGTCTTATCACTTTCTGACATGACAAGAGTCCAATCGAGCCACAAGTTCATCTGTCAAATCTTCATTAACTGATAGCAGCTTTTATATTTGGGTGGAGAGTGGAGCATTTGAGCCGTGTGCAGAACACAAAACTGACGGGAGCGGCTCCGGTGGAGACTGGATCTAAAACATTCAGAAGACACACAGCTCATTTCTCCATCACTGTAAGTTACTAAAACCATACATGAAAACACGCAACACACGATAGACACGCGTTTGTGCAGCAGAGTGGCTCTCTCTTGTATGACGTGACAGACAACTAGTTGTCCAGTCCTGTTATGTTCACACAGCGCGTTTTTCCGATAATACGGTTGTGAGTCCTGAAAATTTACGGGTGTGAGTTTGGTTACAGAATGCGGTTGTCACGCCTGTAAATTACCATATTGTGTGTGAATGTAACCATATTAAGTGCTCAAATACAGGACTGACAACCGTGTTCTGCTGCTGTGTGAACGTGGCCATAGTTTACCATAGAACTGGAAGCAGCCAATGTTCCTAAAATTCCTTAAGTGTTAGTTCAATAAATATTGTGACTAATTTGATGATGTTTCCAGCTATTAATAAGTAGATAGTACTTTCAGCTCTAGTTCACATATTTGACCATATTTAAATATATTCTGCAGAAATCAATGCCAAAAATGCTTTAAAAACAAAAAACTAAAAAAAAGTCAGCAGATTCCCTCACCACCTGTGCATGGTATTACGTCAGATCTTGGCCCTATGAGACAGCTTGAATTTGTTTCTATGTAATCTTCTCCTTTAATCAGATCTTAAAGACATGCATGTGTGCAATAAACCTTTGGCTTGTTGCTTGGGCACGTCAAGTTTATTTTGAATGACTCTGTTCTAAATCTGACTTTTGTCTCTTGATACATCATTCTCAATCATTATTCTCATTTTTTATCTCCTCATCTGTCAGGACTTGTCTCAGAAGAGTAATCCTTTTTCTCTGAAACAGTAAGCAGTTTTAATTTAACACACAATGAACATGTAGGAATATGCAAATATATTTTAATCTTAAGATAAAATAAGATAAATCCTTGAAAAATGTAAAATTTTGATGCTTAAACACTTAATCATGCAGTATAATTTGTCAAATATGGTTACTTTAATGGATTATAATTAGTGGTTGATTTGGCATTTTTCAAATATCGGCATCGGTCGATAAGTTTTTCTGTTTGGCCGATGTGTTCGAGGTGGGACTTTTATTTTGACGGCGCTGAGAACGGCAGCCGTAGTGCCTTAGCGCACACCGCTCACATTCTCCCTCTTGTTCGCTGTCATAGTTCTGTCTAATATAGATATAAGTCTATCTAATAATCAGATAGAACTGTTAAACAAATGAATTAAAATGTATACAAAAAAGTATTATAAAGATTAGTAATAGAAAGGCAAACATTATAATACTTTCTCATTTGCCGTCAGCATTCAGCAAACACGCATTTATATAATTTAAACACATTTTTGAATGACTAATGAACATTTAATTTCACAAACCTTGCAGACTTAGTCGAATCTAGTTGAGATCTTGTGACGTGTGCATTTGTATCCTGCGTGATCGCGTGTTCTCTGGGTGACGGTCGATCCGTGCAAATTGAATGCTGACAGGAGGAGAGTTCAGCTTCACTGGAGATGCCCGCGCGATCGACAAACTTTAAACTAGTGATTTCAAATTATGCTGCGCTTTATGCAGTTGCCCACTGTCATAATCATGTCATTTTAATTGCGTGCTGTATGTAAAATGAGTGTTTCCTTGGCTTTATTTGAAAAAGAAAAAGATTCACACAAACTTCCCAGAATACTGAGCGCCCTGTTGGTTACCGTGTTTGCTTCCTTTTTAATTAGATTTTTATTAAATATTTATTTATTTGTGAAAAATGCTTTGTCTTCTAAAGTATAAGTATGTTTATTTTTCACAATTATTTTTAATCCATTTTCAAATGATTTCAAATTTCTTAAATATAAATTAAAATAAAAAAAATTATATCGGTTTTATATCGGCCATTGGCCACCCTGCTTTCCAAGATATCGGCATCGGCTGTCAAAAAACCCATATCGGTCGACCACTAATTATAATCATTTTTATCTGTGCACTTTTATACAGTATGGCAAGAAAACATAAACATTTTTTTTTTCAGTTTTGTGAAGTTTTGCTTAGACAAACACACATTTATGTAATAATCAGTAAAGGTTCCATAAACTCCCATCATTCAAGACCTCCTCTTGTTGACTCTAGAAAGTCAGAGCCAGTCTGTGGATTTGAGTTGATAGATTCCATAGAAAATCGCATAGTGTATGATGGTCACAGACTCCTAAATTTAAGCTTTAGTACTATGAGTCCATCTCGATCGTGTAGTCACTCTAGTGTATTAGGGATGTAACAGTATGAAAATTTCATATCATGATTATAGTGACCAAAGTTATCACGATTATCAATACTATCACTGTTTTGTTCAAATTAGATGAAAATGTTCAAAAAGAACTGATACACACACTGAACACATTTCAATAAGTTTTATATTTGAAAATCAACAAACAACAAATACAATTAGCAGCTATATGCACTTTTTTTTTTGCATAAACATTAAATTAACATTAACATGAAGCCCTAATAATAATAATAAATCATTTCAAAGTTGGGGTTGATTTCGAGTTCACATACAAACATAAATAGAATAGGCTAATTAAATTTGTCTATTTTAATGTAAGACAACGTATTTTTCGTCAGTGACAGAAATATGATTTAAGACAGTAGTGTAAGCAAGTTTAGTTTGATAAAGTTTAATAGTCAATAAGACACAATTAGACAATAATTGAATAAAATAATAATAATAATAATAAATATTTATTTGCAACAACTGATGGAGTACTGAATGCTGCACGCATGCGCAGCGTTGTCAAGGTAACATTTGGTCAGTCATTCCCTTTGCCAAGGGAGTTTCAAACGCTTATACGAGACAGTAATACCCTGCACCCTTCAAAGAACACACTTCAAGGGCTCTGCCCTTCGAAGGGAGTAGGGCATAAGGATGCTCATTTCTGTTTGGAATTCGCCCCATGTCTCTTGTATCATCGCAGAGGCGCGGACGCGGCTCTCTCGTTTCATTCAAATGCAGCTTGCTGTCTTGCGGCTCAGTTTTTGATTGTATTGAAAATGAAATCAGAGGAATTTAGTATTAATACAACTATAATTTTGCTGTAGTGATCATATTGTCCTGACGATTTTGTACACTGTTCATAATGGATTTATAAACAGGTAAGATTTCAAAACATTAATCTTCAATATTTCATATCCCCGTATTTATATATTATTATAGGTAAACAAAAAAAAATCTGTGTAATAAATTAACTATGAATATACAATACATTATCCCTTAAATGTCAACCTTATAGTTTGAACGTTCGTTCGTCTTGCCTCAAAGCCACTTGCTGAGAACTTTTCTTCGCGGAAGCTTTGCGTTAATTACAAGTGAGATTTGTGAGTGCGGATCATGGTCTCATAGGCTACTATGAAAAATAATGTTTAATAAACACAATACCATGCATCCTGCACCGTGGTTGAATCTGCCGGTAGGGGCGGGGCCACAAATCCGTGAGTTTACAAACCTGAGGGAACGGATTGCGAAAGCGTGCTCACAGACTATGAATTTGTGGGTACGGATTCAAAAACCGAAGGTACGGTTTACAAAATCTGAGAGCACGGATTGGAAATTCGTGGGTACGGTTTATTAATCCGTGGGCACGATTTGTTAAACCGAGGGAACAGTTTAAGAATTCGTGAGTACGGTTTATAAACTGAGGGGACGGATTGCAAAAGCGTTGCCACGGATAGTTTTTTTTTTTTCACCTACAGGTGACTTCCAGGGCTCCGTAGTATTCCGCCATTTCGTCTCGTGCAAAAAAAAACAACAACAACAACATTGCATGCTGCTTCTGCGTCAGACTGATGCTGGCTGGACAGGATTTACCGCGAGTTTTCAAAATCTTGATAATCAAATACGGTTTTGATATACTAACTAATACTAACCGTCAGGGCATTTTATCGTGATTTATCGTGAAACCGGTAATCGTTCCATCCTTATAGTGCATGGTGGCCAGTTTTCTTTTGTCGCTATTTACAAAAGTCAGTAAGTGTATGATGCTTAGTGTTTTAAAAATCTGTTTAGATTTTAAAGGGGTCATATGATGTTGCTAAAAAGAACATTATTTTGTGTATTTGGTGTAATGAAATGTGTTTATTCGGTTTAAGGTTAAAAAAACACATTATTTTCCACATACTGTACATTATTGTTTCTCCTCTATACCCCGCATATGCGGCAACCACATGTGACAACCCCGGGCTGAACAACTTCGTCCACGGTGAAAGCCGATCCGGCGATCCACAGCGCGAAGTTGATGTATTTCCTCAGCGACCAGCACGGATCAGCTCTACTTATGACGAATCGGATATCGTCCTCTTTTGGAAGACCAAACAAAGTAGTTTCGCTTTCACAATGAAACACACAGCGTCTTCACGACATGGCGGCGGCAACAACAATACTACAGCGAGAATAAAAGTTATGCCTTCTTTCTTTGCGTGAACATTTGGACGACGTTATGCAAATCTTCCCACATCGTGACGTAGACATGTGGGGGTGTGTTAGAACGAGCCGTTTTAGGTAGGCGTGGTTGACTCTTAACTTTTATAAAGAATATCTGTTTGGATTTGAGACTTTAGTCTTTGCAACTTTACAGATCTTCTTTATGCACCAAGAGCTTGTAACGCTTCAAAGAGAAAGGAAAAATTGAAATAGCATCATATTACCCCTTTAAAAGCCATGTAGTACATCCAAGCCTTAATAAAATATTACCAACACAATAAATCAGTGCAAATTATATATAGAAATAAAGTTCAAATAGTTTTCATTTTCCACATCTTTTTGGCTACATTTACACAAGTGCGTTTTTGTTTTAAAACGCATTGCTCAGACAGAATCATCATTTCTATTCATTTTTCACTGATTTACTGATGAGCATTAGCTGCTTCTAGCAGTGTCCGCCTGCATTTTCTCTTCCGTGATCGCTGTTCTGACTCAGAGGAAGCTAATTCACTGCTCATATGTCAATCATATTATGCGTTCATAACCCACCCTGTCTCTGATGACAAACGACCATTACATTTCCGCGTTCAGTTCTTTACAGAAGAAACCCAGGAAAACATTTCTACGGATGAAACATATGAAGCTAATAAACACAAAATTATGACAGTATATGATATTTGAACAATACGGGGTGTTTACATGAGAAATGCTAAGCAGGTATAGCGATTATAAAAGGCTACAAATAGCATATTTCAGTAATATTATATGGCCAAAACACACATTAGATTGTGATCGGAAGTCATTACACTCAATGGCGATTTAAAGTGAGTTTTGAGTAAAAACGTTGTGTAAATCTTATAAATTGTCTTATGTAGCATGATGCTACAGTGTGCAGGAATGGTCAGTAACATGCGTTTTCAGTCATGTAGTGTGGGCTCTTTTCTGAAACGCAGCGGAAATGCCAGTATGGACGATGATCGTTTTCATTTAGTGTAAGTAGCCCTACAACTATGTTATGTCCTCCCCTTTTGGTCTAGGGGTAAATAGGGAACGACGAACAATAAATAGTGGAGAGACTTTGAGAATCTCCAGCCCTCCAGGCCCAAAAATCACAACCAACCACAGATTTGAGTTTGAAAACGGCTTGGGTGTCTTTTAATTTTAACTCAGTCAAAGGATTCAAAAAGGATAACATTAATACAAAAATAACAGTAAATACAAACAAAGAAACATTACCTCAGGAGGAGGTCCCGAACAAAAGAAAATCACAAAAAAACCATACCTAAAATGGGGAAAATATTAAATTACCTATACATTAAAGCAAATAAACAAAACAACATATAACGTCCCTCACTCCCTAACTAACCATTAAACAGGAGAAAACGTATGGGTATCCTCCCACCCTACCTTACCCAAAAGCTTAACTGATTATTAATGAAAAAATTAACTCGTGAAACATTGTGACAACCCAACAAAGAGCACAACAAGCGCGATAAGCGCTCATGGGCTTGGAGAGTGGAACAATCTCAAACGCTGCGATGTCTCTCTCCTTCCTCCATGCTCTCTCTGCTATTTTGTACTAGAAGCCAGCAAACACGCACCAATCAGGGTGTGGACAGCGCATACAGGTGGATGAGCGCAGCTGATCATCATTAGCCTATCAAGCACAGACACACAGATAGTGAGAGAAAGAGAGCAAAAGTACAAACACCAACAACACTCTTGGTATCAATAATAGAGACGTAACACCTATGGTGGTTTGGATGCTTACACACTACAGCCTCATGTGGAAGTTACTTCTCTTGGTGTGACTGGTGTAAACTAGTGTTTTTCCTTGATGCCTCACCAGAGCCAATCACCAGCACTTCATTTAGGCACATCAAGCATGCTGCATGCTTATTGGCTCACTACGTTGACGAGATTAGTCCCCTTAGGTATCGAAATTTGGTACCGAACGACAAGACATTTTTCGATACGTAGGGCTGGCTCGATACCACTTTTTCAGAACTGACCCCGATCCGATACCAGAAATTCTGAATATCGTCCGATTCCGATACTGGTGCAGTTTTTTTTTTAATTGTTTTTTTATCAGTGTAGAATTTCTTTACCTCAATGTGTTAACCTGATCATCACTCTTTTGTATGTTAAACACAATCTACCACATATAGACAACTTCATTGTAAAGAAAAACAACAAATGACTACATATATAATCATAATCGATGACAAAAATACTACTATAAGTTAGTGGACAATTCAGTAGCAAAAGTTACTCTAGAAAAATCATATCAAAATCAATCAGAATAAAGTGCACAATAATTTTATAAAATCTAAACATTTAGTGAAAAAAAAACATTATTTAGTGGGGAACAATAAAAGTGAATAAGTGTAGGGCTAAATCTGGTAAAATGTTAAACATTGCTCTTTGTATTGTTGTAAAATACATTCATGAAAAACGAGTAATATATTTATGTATTAATTAATATACTATAAAATTAAAAGACATTTCTTTTAAATGTATAGCACAGTAATGAGGCAGCAACATATGATAGATAAGACAACAAGAAAGACTATTAATAATGTTTCATTGCACAAAAGTATTATAACATGAAAGGTTTCTATACAGAGCGGCACAAAGCGCTTATGCGCATTCCGTGCACAGAATGATGTGCTTGAAGCAAGACGGAGTCACAGAAGCACTCTGCATAGAAAAGTTCAAAGCACAAAGGGAAGAAATATTGATGCGTAGTGTATTATATCTGTGTGATAGTTTATTGAGCCTTTTCTTTTAACAGATTTAAATTTCAGTTACTGTGCGCATGAAGAACAGTTCATAGTGCTCTCTACTGCAGTGTAGTGATCTAACAGACACCCAGTAGAAAGTAACATGCTTTAGAAACAACACTAAACTCCAGCAAGATAAAGTCCTTTTATGCAAAACCATTGATCATAATCTACAAATCAAGTATAGTAATAGGAACACTGAATCATCTTGGAGAGAGTTTTATCGTCCTGACTGTCGTAACCGAACGCGACACGCAGTTTGAATGCTGAATGAAAGATAACTGATAGTCGCAGAGGAGAGAAGAGTTTATGTGAACTTGTATTTACGACATAAATATTCATCTGTACTTCACATTGAACTATGGAATGGTTTCAGAACACTTAAAATATAGTGCACGAAAACATTATGGTGCTTTATAATGTTTTTGTGCCTTTCGTAAACACACAGAATAGTATATGCAGAATATCGGATTTGGATCGGTCTCATCTGACCGATGCCCGATCTGTCAGAAAATGGCAGTATCAGCAGCGATACCGATACTGAATAGGTGTTAGTGAGGCCAGCAGGGGGTGCTCACCCTGCAGTCTGTGTGGGTCCTAACGCCCCAGTATAGTGACGGGGACACTATACTGTAAAAAGCACCGTCCTTCGGATGAGACGTTAAACCTTCCTGACTCTCTGTGGTCATTAAAAATCCCAGGATGTCCTTCGAAAAAGAGTAGGGGTATAACCCCGGCATCCTGGCCAAATTTGCCCATTGGCCTCTGACCATCATGGCCTCCTAATCATCCCCATACACTGATTGGCTTCATCACTCTTTCTCCTCTCCACCAATAAGCTGGTGTGTGGTGGACATTCTGGAACACTATGGCTGCCGTCGCATCATCCTGGTGGATGCTGCACACTGGTGGTGGTTGAGGAGATTCCCCCGCTTTCATGTAAAGCACTTTGAGTACCCAGAAAAGCGTTATATAAATGTAACTTATTATTATTATTATAATATCGGATCGGCACACCCTAGTATCGAGGCAATTCAGTCGTTACCTAAAAAGTATCAAACTCGATACCAGCCTTACAGTTCACATTCAGGTCTTGGCTCAATGTCTGTCTTCTCACTTCTCCATTGCACACAGCACTATTGGTTTGACTTTGCTTTGAAAGTTAGAGGGTGGTGGGCTTCAACTGGAGAACTGGCATAGTCATGTTACACTGTGTAACACACAATTACATAACCCGGGAGAAGTACTGCTGCACCATTACTCATGTGCCTGGCAATTTAAGCTCTGATGAAAGTTGTTTCACAGTTCAGAGGTGAAGCCCTGGGCGATGCAGTCATGGTTGTCAGATTTCTTTGCAGTTAGCTTTCTTTGACGACTAGTTTTATTCAGGAAATGAATTTAAAGCTAAATTATGTGAGAAACAACATAGAATGCAAAAGTCAAATATACCAAATACTGAATTCTAGAGCTGCGTTGAATTTAACCATTCAATTATAAAAGAAATTTTCTTCCAACTACTCATAAAATATTTTTTCGTTAGCTGCATAGCCTCTTGAGAGCATTATGTGTGCCATGCTAATATGATAACTGCATATTTATCACTAGGAAGTGAAGTCAATATGCATAAAAGCTGTGGGTGCAACCACATACATTTTTTGAAAATGGAAACAGTAGATAGAAGTGAGAACTTATCAGTACTACTCCAGATGTTTGACATTCAGTGGTTTCATTTAGCACAGTTGCATACATGCATCATGTTGTGAAATTATGAAACTGGAAACTGTAAGGGGAATTTTTGAAGACATAATGTTAGTTTGTGCACATTTCCCTGTGCCAAATTACTCTAGTTCCGTATTTTGAATGCTTGATAGAAAATATAAACTTCTATTATTTATCATACTTACAGTTTGTGATTTAGTGGAGCCAGCTGGTCCAAATAAACAGGGCACTGAGAAATGGCATAATAGGGGCACTTTAGTCAAATGCATTTCAGAAATTTTATTTTATTTTTTACTTATTGAGGACATTGAGGAAAGGTACACTACCTTTTGGGGTTGGTAATATTAGGGATGCACCGAATGTTTGGCAGCCGAAATTATTCGGCCGAAAATACCTCTCTCGGACAGCGAGAGACTGTTTAGTACTGCAGCGCATGTCTTCGATGAGAAGAGGAAGGGGTGATTGTTGTTGGTTACTGTATGATGATAGAAATCGCGAAATGGCCTTAAACAATTAGTAAATAAACTGCAGAACGTTATGTTTTCTAAATCATGCATGCATTGCATGTATTCTGACAGCACTGCACGAACTCGTGGCGGTTCTGCTTGTTAACCAGGGTTCAAAGTCCAAAGCGCGAGGAAAATCTGCGCTAAAACATTGTTACTCATCAGTTGCTCAGTCACATTGTTATGCATTTTTACAAGGCATGTGATAATGCGATACGTACGACGTATTCGTAATGAGACTCCTTTATAAATCTGCTGTTGTCAACAAAAAGAAACATTGAGGTCTTCCTGTGCGTTTCCGCCAAAATAAAAGTTGAGAAAAAGCAAGAACTCTATCAACATTCATAAATGTTAGTATTGTAATTTTACTGTTGTTCTGTAAAATAAAATAAAAAGAAAGACAATAATAATGACTAATCATTACAACAGCTCTATTAAGACATTTATTATAACATTCACACATAGTGTTCAAATTAGGATCTGTAATATTTTCTAATGTTTTAAAAGAATTCTCTTCTCAGCAAGGCTGCTTTTAATTGTACAGTAAAAAATACATGCCTGATTCAAGAAGGGGGTCTGATGGCCAAAAAATATTATTTTACTAACGTATTCATTTTAAGTTAATTTGTGCTTTGTTGGTATGTTCTAATGTCTGCTAGAATGTAAAAAACAATTTCAGTGTTAAATATTTTTTAATTGTTGTTTTGTAATTGAATTTTCTTTGGAAAGCAAGACAAAACAGAAAAAAGCAAATTTTGGCTATTTCATGTATGCAATGGTGAAAAAAAATTGGCAAAATACATGGGGAAAAAAAATTGAAAAACCGTCTTCGGCCCAGTGTTTCACTTTGTTCGGTTTCGGCTGAGAATTTTCATTTCGGTGCAACCCTAGGTAAGATGTTTTTGAAAGTAAGTCTCTAATGCCCAATAAGGCATGAACAAAATAGTTACATTTTTTTATGAATTTTTTTATTATTATTTTAATTGTTCTAATATGCTGATTTGGTGTTCAAGAAACATTTCTCATTATTATTAATGTTGGAAACAGTTGTGCTACTTAATATTTTTGTGAAAACTTTTTTTTCAGGATTATTTGATGAATAGAAAATTCAAAAGAACAGTATTTATTTGGAATAAAAATCTTTTGTAACAATGTAAAATACATTACTGTCACATTCGTTCAATTTAATGCATTCCTGCTGACTAAAGGTATTAATTTTTAATTTCTTAAAAAAATACTTCTTGACCCAAAACATTTGAACAATAGTATATGTTGTACAGTACAGCTGTCAAAAACATTGCCACTTTCAAGTACAGTTTGACCTCACTGTTTCTCACATATCCCTGTTAATGCTAGTGTCAGGCTTTTCTTGAATGCCTTCTCAAGGCCACCCCAGTTAGCTAGGTGGGGCGACACCCTGGCATAGCCCCAGCATATGAGAACATCGTCCTGTTGTTCCCATGGAGTTAGTGCACAAACATCCATTCTTTCATTCAGCAGACCCTGGATACCTTCAGCACATCTGGAAGACATCAGCACACAGGCTACAAACTGACTAATGGGACATTGTTTTTCTGGCTGTGTGCACATGTACAGTAGACGTTACACGCTAAGCATGGACACACGCATACGTCGATAAATCACATCTTGTTGGGAAGTTGAAGCAGAGAGGATTAGATTGAGGATTAGAGGATTATGTACTCAGGTCTGCTGGAGATGATTAAGGATTGTCCAAGCCATCAGAGTAAAAATAAAAATTCTTCTTTTTAATTTTTGTGTCTGGATAAGTGAAGAAAGTAGATGAACTGACTGAAGCCATATTTGTTTGCATAAGTTCCATCTTTTTTCAGAATGTCCTTTGTCTTGGTTTGAGTTGTTTCCACAAAGGTTGAATTTTTTGATTGTTCCCGGACCCCGGTCATCTTTCACTGTAGAGGATGTGCTGCATTTGTACAGTTTTCATTTCTGCTGAGTAGAAAAATTAAGTAGGTAGTATCATGAAGATGCTTTGTTGTTTTAGTTTTCCCTTGAGGTCCTCGTATAACGTTTTTCGAGGTTCTTGTGCCAAAAATGTTTGTAATTTAGTTTTATGTGACCATTTTCCACCCTCTGGAAAATAAATTGCCCATTTTTTTTCCTCACCCTTTTTTACTTATGTCTTGCAAGGAGTGACTCTTAGAGGTTGTGGGTTTTGATGTCAGAAATCCAAATTTCCAAATAACCATGTAAAATATATTTCACAGTGTCTTTTTTGGATTGTACTTTATTGTTATTTTTTGAGACAACGCGTGTATATATAAATGCAATGGGTTGTGCTATAATAGGAAGAAGGTCTGAGTAATAGATTTAAAAGGATATGTATCATGTAAGTATAGGAACTAAGTGGGAAGAACACAGTCGATTGGGACAAAAATAAACATAACATTTGTAGAAGTCTTATCAACAATAAAATCTATTCTGATTGGCATGAATTGCCACTGACATCATGTAGAAAATAACTACCAGTTATCTCCTGTTAGAAGTGTTTAAACTGCGGTTGTGGACTCTGATCTGGTATATAGCACACCTCACCTGCTTGGGCAAACAGAAAGGCCAGTAGCTCTTAGACCACAGCACGGCAGGCTGCCATGCAGAGTGAGAGTGTTTATCTTGCTATTCCTGAGGGATTGACTGGTTTTACGAGTTGTTTTCTGTACTGCAACGGATGCTGCTGTAACTCGTGGATGTAGCAGGAGGTTGTTGAACTGTTCTGGCTGTATGAGAGAAATCATTTATTTATTTGTTTTTACATGTTCTTAAAGGTTAATTGCCTTAAATTTGGGGAGCACAGCCAGACTCGTGATAGCTCCTTGGCCATTGCTCATGTATATGTCTCACTCAATTGTTTGTCTGGCTCACTGTTTGTTCAAGGAGATATTGTGTCACCTGTGTGTCTGAGTGCAGAGCAGAGCTGGTTGCAGTCTGTTTTGTCATTGGTATTCATAAGAGCTGCGTTTTCCCCACAGGGTGGGACCAGGAGTTAGATAGCAGAGTGGGTGGAAAGAAAAAAACATGGATTGACTTGAAGCAAGAGTGAATCACAGTTAGACACAAAATGTTTAGATTAGAAAATGCTCTGCCAGTGCTAATTGATTACAGATACAGACCTGTATTTCATTACAGTTTGAGTCAATGGTGAACCCAATCACGTTACACAGATGCTATGAACCAGTGAACTGCACAATGACACCTGAGAGAAAGGGGGGTAAATGCTTACAACTGGATGTATTTCATTTGTTGTAGTTGCCTTGATTGTTATCTATACTCTTTTGAAATCAAGGCACAGGACATTTTTCTCTCATTCTTACTATTATTATAATTTCTTTTTTTTATTGACTCCCTTTGATCATAGTATGAAGCAAACACTTTTTAAACGCTAAGGCAGGGCTCAATTTTATGACTTTTTTTTATTTTTCACCATTTCTTTCATTGTTTAGTTGGAAACAAAAGTTTTCTACTAGAATTGTCTTGGCAGGTAAATAAGCCATCACACAAGTTTATTTTTACTTGTTAATAGTGTTACTGTTATTTGTGTTTTCTTTGGCTAAAATTCTTTCCCCCTGTACCAGTTTCATGGACAGAAACAATTAAGCCATTTGTAGGTTAAAATCTATACTTTGCAACAGTAGATATATCTGTGCATCAGTGGGCAAAACTTGGTCATTCCGTATCAACTCAACCAAAGGTCCCTGGCTCAAATTTTTGATTTTGTTTATATTGTTTTCTGAAAAAAAGATAAACATGTATAGCAATGAAAGCTAACATGAAATGTCATGGATGTATATTTACTGAGTAGGTTAATCTACTATTTTGTCAAAATGACAATTTTCACCTGAGATTGGGAGCCAAATTACAGGGAGCCAAAAATGACTTTACACAGAGATACACGGACACAAAGAGGTCAGCAGGAGGTCTATTAGTAAAATCTGTAAAAAGCAAAAAGTAAAATTTAGCTTTTATCTTTGTTGCGTTTAGATGCCAATGGTGACTGTTCAAAAATAGGAAAAATTACTTTTAGGCCTGTAACTAAAAAAATATTATAGATATCTTAATGCCCTTTTAGATTTTTAGATTTTTCTTTTGGTGTCTTCATTTTAAAAGGCTCTATCTGGTCCCATTCCAGCAATATTGAAATCGTTAAATTGAACACATTTTCATGGGTCAAAAACCAAATGTGGGTCACTTTGCATTCAGCTGATTCTTTTTTCTTTTAAAGAGAAATGACTGAAGAACAAATAATGTTGAAACTAGAAATGTATCTTGTTTCCCTCTATCAAAACAATTGCATAGAACAAACCTGTCTGCGTGCCATAAATATTATTTTTCCAACATTTGTGTGCCTGTAACTCAAGAAATATTAAAGATCTATCAATATAATTTTAAATTCTGGTTCTTTATAAACTTTTCTTTTGTAATCTTCATTTTTAAGGTTCTATATGGTTAAATCCCAGACATTTGGGGAGCCTAATGCGACTCAATGTCCAATTTGTTTAATTTTACCCATTTTCATTGGATGAAAACCAAATGTGGTCACTTTGCATGCAACTGATACTCATTGTATTTAAAGAACAATGTCGAACAAATAATATTGACAGTAGAAATATATCCTGTTTTACTCTATTAAGACAATTGCATATCTCTTGGAGTGCCAAAAATGTCCTTAAACTAAAGTTTGCAAATCTGTAACTCAAGAGGTATTAAAGATACCTTCATATTCTTTTATATTCTGTAATACTTAATAAAATGTGTTTTTGGAATCTTCATTTTTAAGGCCCTATATTGTTCAGTCCCAGAGATACCTGGATCGCGATGTGGCTCCATGTCCAAATGGTCGAATCCTACTCATTTTCAATCCTTGAAAGCCAAATGTGAATTTGTGTTTATCTAGTTATGACTGCTGACACTGCAAGTACGCAAATAATAACAATAACCCAGGGTTTAGGAATATATGGTGTGACATGCCAGATTATGAATAACCAGGATTAATTGTTAACTCCAGGTAAAGTATGAGCGATGTGAAACTTAAAAGAAAAAAACATTCTTAAATACTTAATCTAGGTGAGGCAAATCTTGGTTTATGATGTGAATATAATGTATGAGGAAAGCAACACGCTTCCCTATGAGTTGTGGGATTTGTTTCAAACAATACTGAATATTTTAACTCTTGGTAGCTTCAGAAGCTGTAAATATAAACAAAATCCTTTTTTCCCCAAATATTCCTGAAACTGTTACAAATTTAGAATCTTGTAAATAGACTCCTGAGAGCAAGTTAATGTGTTTTAGTGTATTTTTGGCACTCAGACAGGTATGTTCTATGCAATTGTTTTTGTTGAGGGAAACAAGTCTAGTTTCAACATTATTTATTCTTCAAACATTTCTATTTAAATACCATAAGTATCAGCTGTATTCAAAGTGACCATCATCGGGTTTTTGACCACTGAAAATGGGTTATTTTCAACAGTTTGGACATGAAGCCACATTGAGATCCCAACATCTCTGGGATTGAACCATATAGGGCCCTGAAAATGATGATTCTAAAAGAAAAGTTTAAGAACCAGAATGTAAAATCATCTTGAGATATCTTTAAAGGTGACATATCATGAAAATCTGACTTTTCCAGGTTTTAAGTGCCATAATCAGGTCCCCGGTGCATCTACCAACCAAGGAAACGTGAAAAAGATTAACCCAGTAACTTTGTTTTTTTTGTAAGCCTTTTTCTGCAAGCATCTGAGAAAACGAGCGCATCTAATTTCGCTCCCTTGGTGACGTGGCAAAGGGATCTCATTATAATATTACCGCCCCTTATTCTGTAAGTTTACACCCATGGTGCCGTTATTGTGTTTTCGCAAGCGACAACGGTGTACCAGCTCTAATGCCATGGCAAAAGTTTGAGCAAAACATGCTAACTGTTCTGTCTTTGGCTGCACAGACGAGCAAAGAAAACACTGTTTAGAGTCCCAGCCTCAGAGGAGACAAGAAGTGGATTTATTGATTTAATGTATATTGCTGCTGCCACACAGATCTAAAATAAACATGCAATTTATTTCCCAGCTGTTTACCTTCACAAAACCGACTGGTTTTTGTAACTTGTGTGCTTTTAACGTAAACCTGTGTGTGAATGAGAACTTGGTTTAGTACTCGCATGCTGTGACAGCAGCTTTCTGTCCGTGTGCTTCGGATGTGTGCTCTCAGAAAACCGTATATCAGAAGTTTAAACTCATATGGTTTAAAACGCATGATTTCAGCGTGATAAACATGATAATCAGAACCAAAACAGATGCTTTTTAGCAGGTACGAGCTGTATTGGCGCAGCTCTATTCTGGAAAAGGGGGCGGGG
>NW_015505366.1:704303-782369 GCF_001515645.1 Sinocyclocheilus grahami
TGAAAAAGATTAACCCAGTAACTTTGTTTTTTTGTAAGCCTTTTTCTGCAAGCATCTGAGAAAACGAGCGCGTCTAATTTCGCTCCCTTGGTGACGTGGCAAAGGGATCTCATTATAATATTACCGCCCCTTATTCTGTAAGTTTACACCCATGGTGCCGTTATTGTGTTTTCGCAAGCGACAACGGTGTACCAGCTCTAATGCCATGGCAAAAGTTTGAGCAAAACATGCTAACTGTTCTGTCTTTGGCTGCACAGACGAGCAAAGAAAACACTGTTTAGAGTCCCAGCCTCAGAGGAGACAAGAAGTGGATTTATTGATTTAATGTATATTGCTGCTGCCACACAGATCTAAAATAAACATGCAATTTATTTCCCAGCTGTTTACCTTCACAAAACCGACTGGTTTTTGTAACTTGTGTGCTTTTAACGTAAACCTGTGTGTGAATGAGAACTTGGTTTAGTACTCGCATGCTGTGACAGCAGCTTTCTGTCCGTGTGCTTCGGATGTGTGCTCTCAGAAAACCGTATATCAGAAGTTTAAACTCATATGGTTTAAAACGCATGATTTCAGCGTGATAAACATGATAATCAGAACCAAAACAGATGCTTTTTAGCAGGTACGAGCTGTATTGGCGCAGCTCTATTCTGGAAAAGGGGGCGGGGAGCAGCAGCTCATTTGCATTTAAAGAGACAGGCACGAAAAACAGCATGTTTCTGCTTCCACTCAAAATAGGCATTTTCAAAAATGATATAATAAATGATTTGTGGGGTATTTTTTGGACACATTCTGCGGACACCAGAGACTTATATTGCATATTGTAAAAAGGGGCATAATACCCTTTCTACTTTCCTACTTCTTGAGTTACAGACATGCAAACTTTGGAGGAAAAAAAACTGAAAAGTGCTTTTTTTCCTACCAATCTCTGTGTGAAATCTGCCATCTTTCTAAAGTAATTACATCCATATTTATCTTTCTTCAGAACAATAGTCAGAACAACAGAACAAAAATTTGAGCCAGGGAAGTTTCTGAAATTTGGTTGATTTGACGCAGAATAAACCAACTGCTTTTAGACGTATAAGTAATGAGACCCTTGATAAGACATGGTTATTTTTTATTTTATTTTATATTTTATTTTATTTTAGGCCCTTGCAATGGTTTTTAATTCATCTAATGCTTTAATTAGCATTAGTGTTTGGCTCCACATTCAGCTCATAACTAAATAAAAAATGCTGCATGACTATTAAATAAGATTACTGCAAGATTTGCATGCAGGTGCTCTCTTCTCTTCCCCCCCACCTCCATCCCCCAAGTAAGGATGGGCGATATGGGCTTAAAAATATATCACAATATTTCTGGTATTATTTTATATTATTATATATTGTGATAATGATATCAGTGACGATAATTCAGGGAATCCTGTTTCTTTAGAGAAAACTCTACCCCACATAGGGTGTTGTGAGCATTACCGAGTAGTACACACGTTATGCAATGACTGTTTAATTCATACTGGAAGCCGGAGGGCGCCCTTGCGCAGAAACGCCACATATCCGTAGCAGAAGTAATACTACTGACGACGCTCCAGGAAGGTATCCAGTTATAAAGTATATTTATAATGCAATATGCTAATTGACATGGCCTTTATCACTGTATATAATACTATCATTCTGTAATATGAAACCACGTCTGATCACAAAAAGAAGTATTTCAAACACTCGACTATGTTATTAAGTTAATTTGGAGAAAAAGCATGTCAATAAATGATATCTTTGTTGGACAACAGGTTTGCAAACAGGCTCATACACATGCAAAATTGTATCACACACGTGCTACTGTACTACATTAATTGAGACCGATTTTTTTGTGTACTGTACAGCCCTAACCAAACCAGTTACAGATTGTAAAAGGAGCTCGAGCTCCTCATTTAGCGATACTCCTCAATTTCACGTCCGCCAGTCGCCAGTCGCACACACAGAAATATGTCAACAACTAGACTTTATCGTTATTATCGTGGGAAGACTAATTCTTATCGTGGGGAGAAATTTTACCTGTATATCGCAAACGATAAGATATCGCCCATCCCTACCCACAAGTCAACACCTCAGTTTTGTTTGTCAGCAGTCATGCTGCTGCAAACAGCCTAACACAATCAATCATTTTAAACGGAGTCTGCAAACATAGGTGTTGAATGGATATTTTAGCGATCTAAATTTAAGTATTCTCTCTGTGGAGGTTCTTGCTTCTGATTGAGTTACTCTAGTGTTAACGTTGCCTGCATTGCGTTGCTCTGTCTGTGTTAGCTCAGGGTATTGTAAACCAACATAAGTATGGCAACATTACACTTGGACACTGAAGTGAAGTCTTCACTGTTCTATAATCCCAGCTACTCCAGGGCAAAGGCTGGTGGTGTCATGGCATTGGAGTGTGACATCACAGGAACTAACAGATTAGTTATGTTAGGTTTGCGGTTGGCTTGTTTGGCTGTGTTTTGTTTCCTCATCAGGCTTGGGAGCTAAGAAGAAATGACTCTCTCTCTTGCTCTCACTGTCAAATCAACTGTTCAGTCAGCAGGAATTCAGCTCTGTGCGTCTTTCACAGTGTTAATATTTAAGTGAGAATGTTAAATGTTGCTTTGTGCAATAAACACTGTGTGCTACTTGTGACACACATTTTGTTTCATATGCAACTCACTCACTTTTTTCTTCTGTGGTTCTACAGTGCTGAGCACTGACCTTATGTGGTTGCACAGTGACAACTCTTATCCATCACATCCTGACCAAGGGCAGTCTATGTCTCTTCTCTCTCTTACACAGTCACATTTAAGACTTCTGTCTGCATGTGTATGGCTGTAGTAGTGGTGCTTCAAATGACAAATTTGAGAAGAAACTTACAAGTTACACTTGTTTTAAATTAAGTTTAGAGGGGCAGACAAGTTTCTGTCAAAGCTTAGAGGGGCAGACACGTTTTTATCAAAGCTATCCAATCTAATAATCTAATACTTTTGTATTGTATTTTTAATTATATATATATATACATAGTACATTTTTAATTATAAAGAATAATTAAAAATTTGTTTATATAGCTATAATGAAATATAATACATTTTGTATATAATAGCCTACATAATATATAGAAAATTGTTTAATTATTTTATATAATATAATATACTATAATAAAGTATTATATTTATTGCATTATATTATATTGGGCTGCACAATATATCGTTTCAGCATCGATATCGCGATGTGCACATCCGCGATAGTCACATCGCAGGATGTGCGATGTTTAGTATACTGATCGTTATATTTATACTGATCGTTTTCTTTGCTCACTCACAGACACTGTGTCTACACCGGACGCGACAGCTGTACAGAGATACCCATTTTAAATACATTTAGTAGCAGTGCTGAAAATCCATTTATCCTTTGTTGAAACTTTCGCGTCGTCGCGGAGAGTGCAGGTCACGGTCGCTTAGCAACGGCAGACGCCACGAAAGCGCAAGCTCCCGAGCGCTTTGGAAAGTAGGAGAGAGCGGTGCGGCTGGCATTTTACACACGTTTTTAGGTGCGACATGTGAACGGCCCCAAAGTCTGTCTATACTGGATGCACAAAGCGACCATTGCATATCATTTGAACTTTGTGTCAGTTCGTCATAAACGAGGCATCAGTTTACTGTCGGGGATTTGTCGTGTCGAGCTGCATCCAGTGTAGTCAGTCACACAGCATCACTGATTAAAATGGGTGCTATAGTATTTTGTTGCGTCGCGCCGTGCCGCTTGCATCTGGTGTAGACGGTGAGAGCCACGCAGATGCACGTGAACACCAAATTCCGTTCACTTCCGTTCACTATTTGGGCCTGAAATAGTGCTCTGCAAGTATCCTTGTAAACACAGATGCTTATGGCTTAGGTGAAGGTAAACAATTGAGAAAGAAAATGGATGTGTAACAGTATATTGGTTCACAGCAGTTTAATGTTCCTGTTGCTTTGTGTCATGAACGTTAATCAAACAACAAAACACAAAGAAAATGCACTTTTGTAGCTTTAACCGATTTATTAGATTTAATTTATACAGTGAAGGCTATGCAGTGTTATTTTACATTTGATTATTCTATTTCTGTACCTGAATACTGTTAGACTTACCTGAAAAAATATAAAGCACTGATTATTTCATTTGTATCTTTGTTCTGTTATTTATCTATGCTTGTAATTTGTTCATTTCCTATGCTGATTTACTCGCCTACAAAATCACACTGATTATTTTTTTTTCCAAATAGAGCTATTGAAATCATCTGATATTTTTTCATATCGCAATATATCAGAAAACAAAATATTGCAATGTGAGTTTTTTCCAATATCGTGCAGCCCTAATATTATATTATATTGTATTGTATTTATTATTTGGTGTTGATCTAAGCTATTTGTTGGCCTCACAAAATGATAGTCTCCCTGAACTGCTGATGTACTTCTGACATTCTGATATGATTTCTCAGTGCTTTTTTGTCTAGCTGATCCTCTGATGTCATATTCTCCCTTGTGTGAATCATTCAGTTAAACATTTTGTAAATATGGTCGAACCCAGTCGGCTGTCTCCAGTGATTAGCCAATGCATTTCCCTTGTCTTTTATCAGTGATCAGTGAGCTTTTTTCACTAGACTGTTGATCCGTCCTGAGGCATGATCAGTGAGCTGCCATCAGTCAGTCTGATTGGGTCTAAATGGAGAGAAATTCCTGGATGTGAGAGTGGGCTGGAGAGATTGATTAGAGGAGACCTCTGGAAAAACATCTGGGGAAGTGAAATTAGCCCTGCTACAAGTGGGCAACGTGAGCGGAGTATAAACATACAGTGTTCACTGGAGAGTCATTAAGGCCTCTAGTTCATGTGTGTGTAGATTTCCCTTTCATGCTCTGTCAAAGCATGACTGACCGAACCAAGTGAGCAGCAATGTATTGTAGTGCAAACAGAACTGTTTAAAGGGACTGTTCACCAATTTTTTTTAAATTGTATTCATTTACTCACCTTTATATTGTTGCAGAACCATGTCGTCGTCTTTTTACAACGCAAAAGGAAACATTTTACTGAAATTGTTTAATGTCTGTATAGTTGATTTTTATTTTATTTTATTTTATTTATTTTTAATTAATTTTATTTTGTTTTGGTTATTTTAGTACTGTAGCAAATTATTTCACAGAATAACAGAAGAAAGTCATACGGTTTTTGAACAACACAAGGGTGAATAAACAATGACAGAACAGAATTGTCATTTTTGTGTGAATGATACCTTTTAAGTGCCCTTTCTGCTTTATTATTTAGCCATGCACAAACATGCTTTGGGGTACAGCTGTCAAGTCAAGTCAAGTCAAGTCACCTTTATTTATATAGCGCTTTTAACAAGATTTTAACAGATTTAACAGATTTTAACAACTGAACAGCATTCATTAGGAAAATAGTGTCAATAATGCAAAATGACAATAGTAAACACTAATTTTTCAGTTAAAGACAGTTCATCATTGAATTCGGTGATGTCAACATCCAGCTCAGTTTAAATAATATCTTTGCAATCATGTCAACGATATCGCTAGAAATGAAGTGTCCCCAACTAAGCAAGCCAGAGGCGACAGTTATAATATATAAGCTGTCAGTTATAATACTAGTTATTTCACATTCTTCCACTCTTTCCAAACATAGTAATGATCCATTGACCCAAGTACAGCTTGCTTGTGCCATCTAAACAGAGTTAATGTTAAAGTCCTACTGCAGTGCAATGAGTGCATATCCTGAGGCAGGTGAGAGTGTCCCTCCCAGACTTGTTTCTCACGTGTGTTCACCTGTGTCCCTGATCCTCAGCTGATTAGCCCTGGGACTCCACACTGACGTCATGGTCACCCAGCCTCCCCCCACCCCCCACCCCCCATGCAACCCGATGCCATTCTCTCAGGCAGGACTTAAAGGCTGCATCTTTCAGCCTGTCATTGATGGAGTGTGCACTCGCTCACCTGGGCTATAGCGGGTTGGAGAAAATGTATGGTGTTGGCTGTAAATTCAGCTGAACTTTAGGAGCTGAGAGCATATGACAGAAGTAGCAATCTTAAGAATAGCGTGAGTGGTAGTTGGTGCCACTGAATGACCTGTCTGAACCTTTGTGTCTATAAATTAAAAACAAAGAAAAAGCAACCATCAAACATGCGCAAGGTAAGGGATGCAAATAATTGTTTGTGGTGTTAAATAAAAAAATGTGTGACAATGTACTGTGTAGCTTATATTGTAAAATTTATTTTATTCCTGTAATGACAAAACTGAATTTTCAAAACAAAACTGAATTTTCTTCAGTCTAAAGTGTCACATGATTCAGAAATCATTCTAAAATCCTGATTTTCAAGAAACATTTCTTATTTTCAATGGTGAAAACAGTTGTGCTACTTAGTATTTTTGTGGAAGCTGTGGTGCATTTATTTTCAGCATTCTTTGATGAAAACAGTGCAAAAGGACAGCATATATTTGAAATAAAAATATTTTGTACCATTATAATTGCCTTTACTGTCACTTTTGATCAATTTAAAGCATACTTGCTGAATAAAAGTATTTAAAAAAACAACTTTCTGACTCCAAACTTTTGAACGGTAGTGAATGACTTTGAGTGTGATTGTGAAACTTGTTTGGACCCTTTGTTTTCTTTTAGGGCAATTTTTTTGCCCCCAAAGTTTCCAGTGGTCACTGGTAGGATTGCATTTGGTTTGTTTTTTCACTTTGTGTGTGTGTGTGTGTGTGTGTGTGTGTGTGTGTGTGTGTGTGTGTGTGTGAGCTAGTGACAAAACTGACGTTTCTTTGTTTTGAGGCTTTTTACTTTTGAGGCCTCGCGGTGTGGTTTTATGAGCGCTGCGTGTATGATACAAACAGTCCTTCCAGATGTTTCTGGAATTTCGTGACATTACAGAGAGGATGTGACCAGCACTGAGTTCCTGCCAGATTTCTATGGCAACGTCTGTTTCCCATCCTGACGAAGAACACAGGGAGTATGAATGAATCTGCAGGCGTCTTAAAATACATTTATTTGGCTCGCAGTTTGGGTCTATATTTCTTACCTCTTAAATTTGATTGTTCCGTTTTCCTGTCTTCACAATTTTAGTGTTGATGCCAGCTTCACATTGCTGTTGTCTATTTGTGGCTTGTTTTTGTACTGATGGCAAAATACAGGCCAACAGAAAAACTGTTGTAGGTGTCTTGGTAGGTATGGGAATTTATAGACCCCTCATGATTTTTTTCTTTCTTATTGATTGTTCTGCTGTGCAAAGGCAAAACATTGTTGAATTTTCTTTTATTATTATGTGTTGCCTTGTGCCTTACACAATTAGTCCATTTCCTTTTTTGAATTAGAATATTACATAGACCTTAGCATTTAACTTAATTGTGCTTAAATGTGTAGAATACCCATAGATTGAATAAACTTAGCAACATTCACACCTAGATGGCTCTTGTTCACAAGATGCAAATTTGTCCTTCTCAAATGGATAAGCAATCTAGTTATGTGCTTCTGTTCCAATGAATTCAGAATTTCTGAGTTTCAGAATTGCTGAAGAATTGCGATGAATAGAATATGTCCCCCAGCTCAAGTCTTGGCAGCAAGTCATCACTTTCAGATTGGTTATTCGCAGTGTGACTCTATGTGTGATGCAGTGCCACAGTGTGGAACTAAGTGTTATAACTATACTGTATATCAATGTCTTATTCAATTCACCTAATTCATATATTCCGAGTTTCAGTAGTCTTTTATGTGGCATTTGTTTATACAGTTGTGTGTACTTGTTTGTTAATGAAACAAGGAAAAAAAACTCCTAATCTCTAATCTATGCATTTCAGCAGGAGCTGCCTGCGCCGCCTTCCCTGCTGTTCAGGAAGCTGAGTAACCCCGACCTGTCTCCTGCTGCAGGAAAGACCAAACTGCAGCGGCAGCTCAGTCAGGATGACACCAGAGCCCGACGTAGCAGTATGGCTGGCATCCTCACCGGTGAGACACCACAAATTTGTATGCCCCCCTACATTTGTTTTTAAAAAATTCAGAAGTTTGTATAAATCCTGATGATCATGTTATGCAACATGATTTGAGAATGTTTTGAGAGCACCATGTGCTTCAATGGAAGCAAGAATATCTGACCTTCTGTGCAATTTTTGTATGCCACACATTTGCTTTTATTTAATAAGTGATCTACATAGACTGCAGAAATTGGTTCACATTATATAAAAGCTGTCAGAGAGAATCTGTGGCTTGGCTTACAGACACGTATACAAACAAGAAAAGACTATGTCCTAATTCTGTGTTTCCTTGGTGTGCCGCAGGAAAACAGCTTCTGCCTCTGTCCAGCAGCATGCATGGTGGAGTGAGTCAGCTGGCCTGGCAGCAGCATGCAGGAGAACCCAATAACTTGGTCCGCATGAGGAGTCAATCCTTTGGCCAGTCTGCCCCCTCTCTCACTGCGGGACTGGTGAGTGCATGTGCACCACACAATGCTCACAAACCCTCTCTATCTGTTTCCATCCAACACAAACAGATTGGTCCAAAATTACTCAAAATGCTAGAGAAAAAAAGTAAAAGTGATATTTATAAGGAACTGTAACATAATACTTGGTATAAATCAGTTTGTAAGAATGATAGTCTGACCATCAGTGTAAAAATTGCCATCATATGTTTGTCTAGCATACTTTGTTTTTTTTACTCCAGATCTCCATGTGATGACAAATGTGGTACATGTGGTAAAATTTTTTACATTAGTACCCATGTGGCAAACAACAAAAACTTCTAAATGTTAACTAAAACAACATTTAGAAAAATTTTAACAAAAGAATTAATAAAATAATAACAAAACCTATTTGCCCAGGAAGCATTTCTCATTAACATTTAGTATAACTAAAATAAAAATGAATAAAAGCTATACAGACATTTAAAAACACAACAAAAAATACTAACATTTTAAATTAAAAGGAAAACAGAAAATATGAAAATGAAAACTAATTCAAATTATTAATAAAAACTACAAAAGTATTTCAATTATACTAAAACAGCACTTGTGGCAAATGGTTAAAATTTAAGGACTGAATTTTAGATTACTGCCACTGATGCGACTGATGATGCATGAATAGGATATAGTAGCTCACAGATGTAAATTTACTCCTTATCAAGCACCTGTATCAAGATCTGTGTTGATCTTTTTTACTTTCATTTTGTATCTGAGTAAATGCAAAGGCAGATTAGCATTAGGTGTGTCTGGTCTGTGTTTGAGTTTATGGAGGTTTAGAAGTGAAGAAAGTACAGCAATGTAACCTTTATCTGATGAGTTCATTTTGTTGTGCAATCTAAAGCCTAGTGCCATAGCTACATCTGCTGTCCATGTGTAGTACTACAGCATTAAAAGTGGCGAAAAATAGCAAAAGGGAAGCCCAATGATTAAGTTTGGTTATAATGTAATATAAATGAATATGTATGTATGTATGTATGTATGTATGTATGTGTATATACAGTGGGGCAAAAAAGTATTTAGTCAGCCACCAATTGTGCAAGTTCTCCCACTTAAAAAGATGAGAGAGGCCTGTAATTTTCATCATAGGTATACCTATATATATATAAGATATATAAGAGACAAAATGAGAAAAAAAATCCAGAAAATCACATTGTAGGATTTTTAAAGAATTAATTGGTAAATTCCTCGGTAAAATAAGTATTTGGTCACCTACAAACAAGCAAGATTTCTGGCTCTCACAGACCTGTAACTTCTTACTAACTATTTTTACTAGGAGCACTTCTAGCCCCTTACTGAAAATGTTTAGGAGCAGAAAATTTAGGGCTCACCTTAATTCAGTCTGCAATGCAATCATTTTCACATTTTCCCCATTTTAACTGGTTTACTGACAAATGTTTTGATAATAAATAGTTAACTGAGCAGTATTCTTTTAATTTCAGAGGGATATGAAAAAAAAAGATATGATATGAAAAAATTACTATTGTTTTGCATTCATAAGTGCAGTTACTAATAATATTACATGTTCATTTCTTGTTTATTTCATGATTATACACATTTTATAGTAAAGCACGCTTGAGTTTGGAAGCTTACAATATTTATTTTATTAACAACAGTAACTTGCAAAATCTAATTTTTATGTAGAAAAAGTATATATTGTACTCTTATTAAATGTACCATTATTCTTCTATAGTCTTATATGGAACTGACCAACAACTTCAGTGATTATGTGATTTAGTCGCAAATTGAAGAAAAGTTTGTTTTTCAAAGCACTTTGTGATTTTTCTTACTTCATACACAAAAAAGAGCAAGATTTCTTGATGATTGATATTTTAGCCTAGTGATTTTATAATTGTTATTTTATAATTTCAAAATATAAAGGAAAAGTAGCTAATAGGGATGCTCCGATCGATCGGCCGGAGATCGGTATCGCCCGATAATCACATTTTATGACTCAATCGGTACTCACTACACTTGGCCGATCTCACTATCTGATTGCAATTTGATGACGTCAACGCGTGACGAAATGATTTGGCGCCGCAGTCATGTCATCGCCGGTGTGGAAATGCTATGACATTTCGAGAAACAATGAAAAATTCACTATTTGTCGTGTATGTTTTGCATGATGATATGATGAATAGATGGTTCATTTTTAACAGCAGATTTAGTGACGTTAGAGCTGTTCTGCGCCTCACTTCACACGTCTGTGGCGCGTTACGGCTCCACAGCTACCGGAGCTGATCACGGCTGCTCTAGTCAGTGCTTAAGTTTATACCGGTGCCAGCCGCGGCACGTTTCTGAAGCGACTCTCTGCGCTGCTTGGCTAAAAATAGCCTTTTGTGAGTTGTCTCAGCGTGGAGGATGGAACAAAACCTCTTCGGAGCCGTAAGGGATAACGGTAACATAATACGCTGATCGTGGGCTGCTTAAATGAACATTTATTTATAAAACAAAATATCTATTTTGGCCATATTAGCCTACTCAATAGCATTAAGGCTTTACTCCTTTCAAACTTTATCTGGAATGTCACCGTTTCTGTCACTGCAACTTCCCGATCAGGCGAACGAACACACACACACACACGACCTCATGAAAAAAATGTATTTAAAAAAAATTTAGTTAATATTTGCATCATTTGATTTATTTTATCCACCCGCAAATAATCAGAATGCATTTTCTATTACCTGACGATTATCCGCAGCGTCCAAATAAAATAAAAAATAAAAAAGCAAAATATGTTTGCTGCGTAAATCAGACTTACTGAAAATGCAAATTCATTCTCTGCCAGCAAGAGGTGCTTTAAAGCAGGAGAAACAGGTTTACCCAGTAACGGCTGTACACAAAGCAACGCTGAGCTCACAAACACTGCTTTATCAGGCATATAACATGCAAGATGAAATGAAAATGACATCGAAAAGTTTCTAAAGATAGTCTTTCTTCAGAAATACAGTGATATAAAAACACCCACACCTCGTTTTGATTTTTAAACGTGCAGTACGTGCTCATTTATTCAACGAAGCCTTTTGGAAAATCAATCAGTTTTGATATTGTGGCGAGCGCCACAAATAAATAAATGTATGGGAAACACATCCCACAGCACAACCACCTGAGCTCAACTTCAGTCTACTCATCACCTTAACTTTAACTGCGTTTGTAGCCGGTGCCATAGCCAGACTGATAAACAAACACAGACCGGAAGTTAACTTCAGGTCAGGCGCGTGCGCCCGATGAAACCGTCTATATAAAGCTTGAGGCATCGGTATCGGCCGATCACCATGACAAGAAATCGGTACTCAGTATCAGCTGCTAAAATCCTGATCGGAGCATCCCTAGAATTTCTCTCTCAAAAGGTTGTACAAACCTTGAAATAGGGTTGGGTTTCGAAAGCCGGTTCCATTTTAGAACCGGTTCCAAATTTCCAAGAACTGGGTTTTCGATAAGACGCGTGCATTTCAATTCTGCTTAATGATTCCTGCTTTCGCATTTTAATGTGGTTAAAAACTATTTAAGTGCAGGAACGGAAAGAACTTGCACCCTGTTTGCGTGCAGCGCACACGAAGCGCAAGCACGAACACAGAGAACAGAGGTCGAGGTACGGGTTCCCAGTTTGTGTCCGTTCTCGAACCGTTCCGTGTATTTCCACTGTAGAAAAGGTTGTTCCGAGCTGAAACTGACGACTTTCATATTTGTCGACCAATATGCAGAAAACTACGTCAGTATATCATCATAAACACAGCCTGTTTTTGTCTTGCGTGAACGTAAACAGATGAGAAAGAAAACGTTAATTACAGTTTCTGTACCTGAAATTATGTTCAGTTGTATTTATTTATGATATTGCTAATTGATTTGTTTGTTCCTATCTTCTTACTGACTGTTTACTTGTCTTTAACTCTTTAATATTTTAAAATTATATTAATCTAGTTGTTTTTGCTGTGGTATTTTTTTTAAAGCATAGGCAAAATTCCTCTTGCAGTGTTCTGTAGGCTGCTGATTTTTGCTCGTGTTATTCAGCTGCAACAGAATGCTTTGTAAAAAGACAGAATAAATGTTTGACATCTAAATGTTTGACTTAATTTTTTTTATATTGGATTTTTTTTATCTTATTGTAATCGAAACTAGGAATCGATAAGAATCAGAATCGAGAATCGGAATCGGAATTGATCAAATTCAAACGATACCCAACCCTACCCTGAAAAGAATAATGTAGTAACATTTGACTATTTCTGCTACAAAACCATGGTTACAGTTAGTGTTACTGCTTCTTGTTTTCTACGTCAGCGCTGTTTGATCTGTTTATAACAGAGAATTCTGTGTAGAATTTTAATGCATCTCACTAGATCTCACAGCAACCATTATTCATTCTGCGACGAATTCAAACACTTCTCACTGGATCTCGCAGCGCTATGTCGCGAAATCAACTTTGGTTCCCGAGTAAAGCTGTTCTGAGTTTGGACAAGTTTGTTTGCGTCGCTGTCCGAGTTGATAAATGGTCCGCGCTGCTCAGCTCAAACGAGTAGCGGGATTTTGTTGCTTTTGTTTAGTTTGTCGTTTGATATTTCTCATATGCGACGGAAATGGCAGCGCGAATTGAACAGCGCGGTGGTCGCGCCAGTGCATCCGTGCACAAAATTTACTCGCACCAGCAGCAATATATATATATATATATATATATATATATATATATATATACACAACATTTATTAATAACATTTATTATTTCATAATATGTGTGTGTAATAATTTTTGGTTTGATTTATTTGAACTTTTCCCGATATTTCATTTTTGGATGTAGTCTTTTGTGGCATACTGGACCTTTTTTAATAACTGTATAATAAGATTACTTGATAGAGATGGACTGTTAATGATAATCAGGAAGAGACTTGTTCTGTAAACCGCAGGAAACAGGAGTAAAGCATTCGTGATTCCCTATACTGAGTTTGTTATTTTCAGATCCTTAAGTCCACTACTGTCTGATAAATGGCAAGTCATGGAGTGTTTGAGTGGATTTGCTCTACACTGTTCTTGTTTGCATGTTCAACATTAAGAAAAAGCCTTGTACATAATTCTCAATTGGGATGTTCATGGTTGTTTCTAACCAGGAGGTGGCAGCATTGCCTACGTCCTGTACAGTACACACTTAGGCACTGACTGCACACTGATGTAGAACAAAACAGTCCAAGTCTTGAATGGGTAAAGTGCTACAGTACACATGGGCTGTGATTATTTCAGCCTTTATGTTTATGGATGAATAATGTACTCAGCACTGCAGTCTAGCACATTGTTCTAATAATGTAGTAATTAATATGCCAGTGCTTCAGCAGACCCTATTTAAAAGGCCTTGTCTGTTTAAAAGAGAAGCCATGAACACTAATTGCTGCTTATTAGGCGTTATATGCCAGCAAACAGTAGCATGCTGATAATAAGATGTAATAGTCCACAGTTATTTAAATTTGCAACTTGCAAGGCTGTCTGCCAGTATGCAGGGTGATATAACGTTTGTTTTTCCCATTAAAATGGCTGCATCAACATATCTCAACTGTAATTTAAAGGCCTGTTGATTTGAATCGAATTCAGTTTCAATTCATCACTGTTTTATATGACGCATTGCCTTTGGATGATAAATTCCTTTGCACATCAAGTAAGCGGCATCATAAATATGATATTCATCATTATGCAGCAGTATATCAAGTTTTTAAAAGGAAATTATTCATTTTTATATGTGTGCAATCAATCTGACAAATAATTTTTCAAACATATTGCAATACTATATAAAGCAGCTTCAAGAAATATTGCTGAGCTGCTGCTGCTTTTTTCTTTATTTACATAAATAATCTTTTTTTCTCTCTCACTCTTTGTAGATACACATACTGGTTATTAGGAAATTATGTGTTATAGACATATTAGGGTGAATGGAGTTGACAGTAGAAGTAGAGTAATCTCGACAGCAAAGTCTGAAATCTTATTTCACAGTATCATTATTTTATATTATTGTAACTGTATACATCAAAAATAGTTATTTTGGCTGGAAATTGAATGATTAATAATTTTCTCGTGATGAATAATTATATAAATGATCTGTTGGACACTCCAGTTAATTACATACTTTACAGATGAAAGGTACTTGATTTAATTTGATTATTTTCTCTTTTTATTTGGAACTTGATCGATGCCAACTAAAAGATTCCATTACCCAAAACAAATGAAAAAGTCTGACAGCAAAACAATTTCACATTACGTTACTCGTCGTTACTTGTTTGGGACATGTCTTGCTCTGCATTTTTCATAATTTTGCCCACTGATATAAAAAATATCTAACATGATATAAATCTTTGCTGGCTGACACAATTCTTGGTCATGCCACTGAGCCTTGCAAGTGTGATGTTACTCTTTCTTCTTATTCATAGGCATAATATTATGGCAAAGGAAAAGACCAAGTGTTGGTTCATCCTGTGGGGATGCTGTTCATAATCCTCAGGTCCGGGCTGTGAGGGCCAGGGGAGCCGCTTCTCTGCTGGTTTATTGTATGAGGTATGGGAGAGACATAGAAGAGGGATGAAGTGACTTAATGGAAACCATGCAGGACAGGCAGATGGTGTTTACCTTCCAACTAAGGCATGGAGCTGTGTGTATGTGTTTTGTGCAAGCAAAATATATATATATTTTTTTTGGTGTGTGAGTTTTGTGACGTGAACCATAACTGATTTTGCAAAGTGATTCATCTGATTGGTTTTCATAAGATTTATTGTTCTGGCAAGAAGGGGCATGATAAGGTGCTGGAAATGACATTACTCATTGGAGGGATTTGAACAAACACCATAAGTATTTAACTTGTTACCTATATAAATGATCAGACATGCATCTGGGACACGATAAAATGATTCAAAAATTAGATTTACATTGGAAGGAGGACCTGTGTCATTTGTAGAGACCAGAGAGACACTTGAGAATCTTTTTTTTTTTAAACAACTACATAGCAACATGTATAATTGTGTAAGTTCTTATATTTTTTCCTATATTTTTGAGGGATATGATAGCAGGAAATTGTCTTTATGGATATACACAGGTCACTCTTTCCTGTTCAGATCTTGTAATGGCACACCTTAGAGAAGAAAATGGTTATTTTGTTTTCATCCTTTGATATTCAGTCTAAATTGAGATGACAGTGAGGCTGGAGCAAGTCAACAGTGGCATTAACATACCATGATATTTGCATAATATTTGCATATAGGCATGCAGGGAGAAAAGGCAAGGTTGTTCTAGTACTGCAGGCGATATTGTTATTCATTCCAGTTTCTTTTTTGTGTGTTATTGATGTTCATGCCTGATGTTCACATATCATATTCAAATTTAACAGCTGGTCTGCCATGGAAATCTAAAACTGTATTTTATCAGTTAAAGAAGAACAGATAAAGAAGCAGATTCCTAATTGAAGTGCCTTTTGTACAGAGGATACCAGACTTAAATTGTGCAGTGGTTGTATATTTTAAATGGTAATTTGTTTTCCCCTCCCAGGGAATCTGGTCTTTAGTGTGGTTAATGGAGCTTTTATGGGCAGACGGAGGCCCACATAAGTAGCTGTGGCTCTCATGAGTACACGGTCAATCCTTTGTCACTTTTAATGGGAAAGTGAAATCTGTTTCCATCCTTTAAAAATTTAGCTTGCGCCTATACCTCTTTTTTGATCGATTCATTTATGAAAAATGTTACCCAGAGGCAATAGGCTTTAACAGAGAAGAGACACAAAGAAGACAAAGAAAATCACAAGACCAGCATGATCGCTCATCTCCCATCATCGAGGTCACAAACAGCCAAAGTGAGTGACTATGTACAGGATTAAATATTCAAAAGGCAATTATGAATAATTACTTGAAAGAGACGCTCCAACCAACCCAAGGTGACGACACTCGTGGCAGCAGTAGAGGCTGCTGGGATCTCTCTTTTTTTGTTTCTATACTGTTGGCTTTGTTTCTACAGTATTTACCCACTCTGCTTGTTTTCTTTATCTGGGTATGACAGTTGTTGTTGTTGCTTTTTGCTATGTACATTCTGTTTCTATCTTCAGGCATTTAATCTGATGTTCCTTGCATTTGGCCCAAATCCTGATCATGAACTCTGATGCAAAATAATAAAACAAACGCCTTTAACGTTTTTTTTTTAAATATCCGAGCTAAATCTCGCCAATGTTATTTGCAATGTCTTTAGCATATCATGCAAACAGAAAGAACACATACGATTTTAATACAAGAGCTAGCATAGACAGTTCAACTGTCATTTAGATAAGCATCAAGCAATTTGTGCTAGTCATTTTTTGCTTATTGAAAAACTTTGATTATATTAGCCTCACTAAACATTAATCAGTCAATCTTTGCATAACAGTTGGTCTTACATAAAAAGTTTAACCGTTAACGAGAAAGTACTGCCTAATGAAATATTCACAACCATTATTTCCTCATTAAAAAGTCTTATTCATCAAGAAATTAATAGTGCTCCTCAAGTGTGGGGCCCGGTGCGACCGCACCAGTTGCACCCCCCTAAGAACGGCCCTGTCAGTGCTACTTCTAAAATCCAAAAATATAGAAACTGCAAAGTTCGCATCATCCTGGTCACCACAGGGAGTGATGCTGACTCGCTCTTTCTCTTCAAGGTTACACATTCAACAGCCAGTGAAGAGAGAGAAACGGGAAGAGAAAACACGTCCTAAATACAGTGTTACTTTTCTTTTTACTGTCCTTGATAACTTCACCTGTCGACCCAGCAGGACATTCATAATTCATCTCTGAAAGTAGACTGGATGTACCTGGTCTCGCCTGGAGTCAGAAACTGAGGATAGTTACACTTTGCCTATATCCTGCAGAATGCATTTAGGCTAAAACGGAGTTGCAGCATGGCCTTCAAAGAGATGATAGTCAAAAATCCCAAATGTGTGCTGTCGGTGTCTTTTATAAGAGCCTCACAAGAGCGAGTGTGTCCTAAACTGGCACAATTTTGCTAACCAAACATTATTTATGTACTGGATAAAGAGAGCAATGTAGCATTTTCATTCAAATTTTCTTGTTCAGACTTACATGCATAGGCCTGAAAGAATTATGCAGATGCCAATGCATTGCAAGCACCAATATATTCATGGTACATTATATATTTTATCAGTTCATGCATTGCCTGGGAATCAAACCCATTGTGTTGCTAGTGCCATGATGTACTGTAATTTTTATCATGCCTATTGCTTTTATAGGAATACCACAGCTGTTGTAGTTTTTGTCCTTGGAGTTCTTGATTCAACTCTTTAAAGTAGAAATCCTTTTTTGATGTAACAGACAATCTGATTTATTATTGATATTTCATTTATGCTTCTCTCAAAAAGGCTTTGTCCTTTTTGGCATGGTGTTCTCATAAAATCTTCTCAGCATGTATAAAAAGGCAATATAACAGACCTTTTAAGCTAATGTTTTGAAAATGCACATGCAAAAAAAATTCTTTTTCAAAAAATGTGCTTCATTTCTTAACTCCTATTCTCCCCCCCCCCCCCCACACACTTTCTCTGCTGTCACCACCTCCTCTTGCTGTATTTTTTCTTTCTAACATGTTCTTAACCTCATTTGTCAAAGCTGTGACCTTTTAAACCTCACACAGCTGGATTCAAACTTTAATTGGTCAGAATATGACAAGTTCTTTAGCTGAAATGACCGCTTTGGACCTTGTAATTATGAACCGGTTCTGATTACTCTGTTAGTTATTAATATCCAAGCTTTCAAATGCAAGTTTATATGTCTATTATGACCATTAACATTATTTTGTTATTTTGGCATGTGATTGAGACTGTCTATACTGGCTGTTCCTTTCAAATGAGCTGATCCAAATTTAGTTGATTACCCAGGTCTCCACAGGACTCACACAGTCCTTTTGTCTATCTTCCTCCCCATGGTGAGATTCTGGTTGACTGAGTCCAGATAGCAATTAAGATGCATATGAAAAATTAAACGTGTCTGCTTGAGATCAGTGCACATTTGGAGCACAGAGTCAATAAACACAGCACAACATTACTCTTGGCTTCCGGCAACTCATTTTCCCAAAATAATTGGCTGACGAGGTTTTTCGCTTTGTTTTTGCAAGCTCTCTTGTTCCTGTTTTGCTTATTCCCATGTCTGTTTCTCAAGGACTATGAACTCCAGTGCTGGTGGAGGGCTTAAACGAGTCATATTCCTAAAGGAAATCCTTTCCTCTTTGTGTTTTGAAGCTAAGCAAGAGTGCAAGAGACTTTCATGCTTTGTGCTGTAAATTTGGCTTCATATTTTCTGCAGGTGTCTTAATTAACAATATGGGGATTGCATTTCATGCTCTTTGGTCCTTCTGCCACTACATGAGTGTTACTGACAGACTCTGAGATTGACAGGCACAAATAATAAGGCATAAAATTCAACCTTTGTTCACTGTGAAATCACAGTGGTATGTAGTTTTTACACTTTTCACAAATTTCAAAAGGTGAAGATTGTAATTGTTTTGAGAAAAATACTTTTTACTTTTCCAGCTTAATACGCAGAGACAACTACCAGCCCTACTTGGCAACACTGGTTAAGTTTGTTTTTAATAATTATTACAAATGTATAAATAATTGTAATATATTTACACACACACAAACACACAGCTGTTGAAAATTTTGGGGTCAGTAAAAATTGATTTTGAATAAATTAACACTTTTATTCAGCAAGGATGAACTTGATCATTACTAGACTAGCATTAACCAGTGACGGTGAGGATGAAATGCATGGTTAAAGATTTATTTTTCAAATAATTGCTATTCTTTTGAACTTTCTATTCATCAAAGAATCAGTTTTTACAAAAAATATGAAGCAGCACAACCATTTGTTGATGATGCATTGATGATGATAATGTTTCTTGATCATAAATTCAGCAAATTAGAATGATTTCTGAAAGATCATGTGACACTGAAGACTGGAGTAACATTCAAATAGAAAATAGTTATTTTAAATTGTGATTATTTCACAATATTGCAGGTTTTACTGAATTTTGAATCAAATAAATGCAGACTTAGTAAGCATAAGAGATTTCTTTCAAAAACATCTCAAAATTATGATGCAGTTATACATTATGCAATCCCACACCAGCCTAAATATCATACACACTGACTCTTCATCTCTCTTCTCTGACAAAGTGTTGGGTCTGGGGTGTCTTGTTTTGGCAGTTTTGAAATTAGTTTGAGATGGAAATAGCTGTGGTTTCTCTCAAGAGACTTAACAAGTGCTATGAGACAGTCTGTCATAGAATATTCTTTCCCTCTCTCTAGTATTGTTGTCATTCATTTCTCATTGTTTTTGCCCATGTTACAGCCTTGTAACTTTGAAATCATGCATTTAGAGTATGAGGCTCAATTAGCATGTGGTTCAGTTAATATAAGTGTTGTATAAAGTGTTTATGTGCTCTAATAGCATGCTTGATATGGTTTTTGTGAGAGCTTGATTTGAAATACATTAGCCTGGTGCTCAAGGAGTCAGTTTAATTGCTGTCAGTGGTGGACTATATTTCTGCCTTAAGGCAAGCATCGATGTCTGTTTCAGCTCACCTGCTGATCTCACAACCCATTTGTTCAAGGATCCGTTTACTGCATGCACAATGCTTCATACTGTGTACTTGTAATAAAGATTATATGGTTTGCGTGTCTGCTTTCGAGGTATGCGTCTTGTAAATATGTATAAATCTATTAGCATTTGTTAAACAGGCTCTTTGCCTTAGAGGTGGTTTCCCTGCACGAAGCTGACGATATTGGCAGATGATTGTCTGTGCCTAAGGCTTTGGCTTGACTGGGTTGTGTTAACCTTTGGCTGGGTCAATGATATCACTGTACATGTATGAACCCACTGCCATTTCTGTTTGTCTGCATCTTTATTGTTGCTTATTGACACTGTATTTATGCTTCACGTTTTTCCTTTTTGTGCAGACCTTGTGTTTAAACGGTGTATTTTAGCAGGTAGCTGAGACATCAAATCTTACAAATAAAATATATTGTTTATAAATTGTTTATTGTATATAAAATAAACTTTTGTCATTTATGTTAAAGGGGTCATATGATGCTATTTTAAAGATCATTATTTTGTGTATTTGGTGTAACAGAATATGTTGACATGCTTTAATGTTCAAAAAACAAATTTTTCAAATACTGTACATTATTGTAGGTCCTCTATGCCCCACCTCTCTCAAACACATAGTTTTCAACAAAGCCCCCTCCTTTGACAAGCGCAGTCTGCTCTGATTGGCCAGCTGACCCAGTGCATTGTGATTGGCCGAACACCACAAGCACGCGTCGGAAATGTAACGCCCCTTACCATAATCGTAGCTTCAGCTTTCAAAGTAAATATCAAGACAGGTAATAATGTCATTAGTTTTACCATCAGTTCAAGCCCCGAAAGGGCCACAGAGTCGCGTGACAGACACAGTGATGATGCAGTACACAAGCCGCGGTTAAGACAGCTGATGTGCTATGATTTCTGACAGGCAGTTCACTCTCCTGTGATGTGACACTGTTCCCCTCACACACACACACACACACACACACACACACGATGCGTTACTCTGCGCTAGTGCGGTGTTCAAAATATCGATACGACGATGTGTCGTGAGTGCGGCCGCGTGGTCTGTGTGTGTGACTGAACTTAACACCAAACTGCTTCTGTGACGTGCATGTTCGGCTAGAGTCGCTTTGAACTCGTGCATCTTCGGAAGCGGAGCTGCGCGGAAAGTTACAAAAAATGCCGTGCACACCGCCACGCGAAACTACGTCGCGCGCACTCAAAGCAAACTTCTGCCAACACCGCATATTTGTCATATTTCCCGCGCACACCTAAGCGAACTTGCCGACGTTTTTTTTTTTTATCATAGAGTGTGTTAATTTGTGCAATGATAACCTACCAGCAATGTAAATAATTTTTTTAATAAATTAGAATGAGTACATTAAAATATAAATTTATTAGAACGAGTACATTATTTATGGGCTTAAAAACAAGATGCAAACAATCAGAATATTGTACCTGGTGGGGAGTGCCCAATGTAAACATGAAACATATGCCATTACCTATATTGTACTGTGGTACAGTTATGGAGTCCCTTCATAATGCAGAGGTCAACTGCCTGCTCTGCCAATAGTTAGAAATGGCACTATAGTAAGCAGTGTTTAATAAACAGCTGTTTTTCTAAATTCTGCTGAGGTGAAATTCAGCGCAGTCATGTATCGTATCGTGGCTTCTGTATCGTGATACGTATCGTATCGTGACTTTGCTGGTGATACACAGCCCTACTCTGCGCAAAACTCTGCATTTGAACAGTCAGTAGCAAATACTTATACTAATAATAAAACATACTTTCAGTCGCTGATTCAGAAGCGCTAGATTGTCATAGCAAAGTCGGAATTTTTTTTTTAGAAATAGCCTTTGTGCACAGCCAGCCTTGTACTCTTCTAGGTAAAAAAAAAAAAAAACCTCTCAAAAATAAAATGCATTGCACAAATTCCAACATCTGGGTTGTGCTGTTCTGTTGTAAATAAATCTTAACCAATGATTCCTAATGGCATCTACGGCCGGAAGGCCAAATAAAGTGCTTTTGCTTTCGCACTGAAACACAGCGTCTCCCTGACATGGCTGCATCAACACTACTGCTGTTCCTGAAACCACACCTTCTTTCTTTGCTTGCACATTTGGGCGGCATTATGCTAATATATTTTAGATATGTTGGGGCGTTTTAGAACGAGCCGTTTTAGGTAGGTGTGGTTCACTCTTAACTTCTATAAAGAATATCTCTTTGGATTTGAGACTTTAGTCTTTGCAATTTACAGACCTTCTTTATGCACCAAGAGCTTGCAACACTCCAAAGAGAAAGGAAAACTTGAAATCGCATCATATGACCCCTTTAATAGAAATTAGGGCGGGGTAATGTTACTAAAATATATATTTCTGTATTTTTCATCCTAATTTGCACACACTATTGCGCACTATTAAAAAAAATCTGTCTTAAGCTTCTCATACCTGTGAGTTGTTGTTTTTTTTGCATCAAGATCATCATGAATTTATGGTGTAAATATTCAATAAATCTGCAGGTAATGTGGGGTCAGGATAGCTGCATTGGGGACTGATATGGCTTGATCTCTTAAGAATGAATAAAACTATTTAAAAGGATAGTTAACCCAAATTAAAATTGTCATTTTATTAATCTCCCTCATCTTCGGAACACAAATTAAGATATTTTTGATGAAATCCGAGAGCTTTCTGTCCCTGCATATACAGCAACGCAATTGAAACATTTTATGGCCCAGAAAGGTAAAATAGTCCATGTGACACCAGTGGTTCAACCGTAATGTTATGAAGCTACGAGAATACTTTGTGCACAAAGAAAACAAAAATAACTTCTTTATTCAATGATTTTTTCTCTTACGGGTCAGTCTCCACCGCCTTTCACGAGAGTACCACGACGCATGCATGTGTCGCAGGAGCAGGTGTTCTGATGTAGAACACACGTGCTGTGCCTTGTTTACAAGAAGAGGAATGCACACGTTATTTTTGTTTTCTTTGCACACAAAAATAATTCTCGTAGCTTCATAACATTATGGTTGAACCATTGATGTCACATGGACTAACAATGCCCTTACTGTGGAGGCAGAAGTGTTTTGTAAGTTTAATCTTGGCATTTCCAAATGAAATCTTGACCGTTATTAAATAGGGCTGGGTATCATTAAAAAAATTTCGATACCGATTCCTTGACTTCGATACCGGTTCATGAACGATACTTTTTCCGATACCAATTTTATGAAATCCATTTTAACAATATTATATTACACATTAACTCATAAAACTAAATTTCTTTTTTCAGTTTGTTGAGTTTTTTTTACAGACTCGAAGACTCATCTCCTGAGCCACTGCACAAAGGAACAAAATGTAACCAACACAATAAATCAGTGCAAATAGGTTAAATAAAGTTCAAAAAGTGTTCAGTGCAAAATTAACAGTTTTAAGTCAGTATGTGAGGATCACTGCTGCATGCTTAAGATCTTTAAATCACTCAAAAAAAATTACCATGTCTTCTTTTTCAGGAGACAGACAAGCCCTCTCTTCACTGATGATGTCCTCAGGACTAATGTCCCGGCTAATGGCTACGTTTACACTAGTGCATTTTCGTTTTAAAACGCATAGCTGAGATGGAATCATCACTTCTATTCACTTTCCACTGATTTATGCGATCTGATGCGGATTAGCTGCTTCCAGCGCTGTCTGCCTGTTTTCTCTTCCACGATTTTCTCTGGTCTGATTCAGAGGCGCTCATTCGCTGCTCATGACAATCATATTACTTGTTCATAACCACTCTGTCTCTGACGACGAACATGCGTTACACTTCCAGAAAAAGATTTACAGGGATGAAACATGAAGCTAAGAAACACGCGATTACGACAGTATATGATTTGTATGTGATTTTCATGGGATTCTGCCTATTTTCATAACAATACAGTGTGTTTACATGAGAAATGCTAAGCAGGTGCAGGGCTCATAAAATTACAAAATCGCTGGTAGCCCTTTGGGCAGACATTCTTCAGATTTTGGTAGCCCAAAATTAATTTAAGTAGCCCGAATAAAAAAAAAGAAAAAAAGGACATCGCCTGAACTTCACTGCGGACAAATCAACATGATTGAAAACTTCAGTGATCACTTTTTACTTCAAATAAGAAGTCAAGAGAGTAGGGGTGCAACGGATCACAAAACCCATGGCTCGGATCATATTGCATTAATATCATATCAGATTTTGAGTAACAGATCGGATAATTTTGCAGATGAGCAAAAAACATATGGTTCTTTATTATTTAAATAACAGAATACTACTTTGATACCACAGCAAAAACTAGTAGCATATAGGGATGTAACGATTCACTCAACTCACGATGCGATGCGATACGATTCACAATATTGATTTCACAATACAATTTTCTCACAATTTTTATTTTTAACAAAATTAGATTTAAGGCAAATTATAAATGAAAAGGTGTCCTTTTATTATTTCTCCAACAAAATGCTGCACATTTCTTTTTTGAAATTGAAATATGTCAAATAATAAAACTAACTTGAAATTTTTAAACAAATCCCAAATCAAATAAATAAATACAAATAAAATAAATTTCTTCATATGAACAAACTAAGGCTTTGGCTGTGCTTTTTCCATTTAAAATCAGAGGCAACCACTGCTAAGACAAAGATGCTAAATACATGGTATTTAGATTGCAATCAGATTGTATAATTTCGAAATTTGAAGCAAAAACAGAATAGTCTGATTATAGCTTTGTGAATGATATGCAAATGTTACTCTCTGACAGCAGGTGGCGCATATGGAACAGCAGGTATTTATAAGCTACTGCCCCTTTAAGACCGAATGCAATATAATGATGCACTTGAGATTTCTTTCACCACTGTTTACGTTCACTTAAGACATAACCGACTATGTTTACGAGAATATTTGCAGAGACAGTTATTTTTAGATAATTTTGCGTGTATGTGTTCATTCAGATGCAAGGATATGTGAAAGAGGAATCAATTCTGTGTACGCACATTGTCTGAAACGCGGCTCTCTGTGCGCGCAGCTCCGAATGCGTGTGAATGGTTTAAAACACTTAAATGTTTAAATCGGCAAGACTTAGGGTGCTTTCACACTTGGTTCGATTGCTTGGACCGAACCCGAGTTCGATTGCTCCCCCCTTCCCATGCCCCCACTGGACTGTGTTCACATTATATTATTTGGGTCCGAACCGTGGTTAGTTTTCATCATCAAGCCAGCAGCTATTTACCCCGTTGCTTAGTAAAGATGGCGCTGGAGAAGACTGCAAAATGCATAGCAAGGCTCTCTTCAATTTTATATTTGTTTTTGAACCGTTGGTTTTGTTTCCAAAGCTTCAGTACATAACAGCACTTACGTCTGCCTTACGAATGTGCTGCAAATGCTCTAAAGTACTCTGAAGGTGAACAGAAATGAGATATACAGCTCTCTGCTTGTAGCACGTCAGTCACGCTCGTCAAGAAAGTGAGTGGAAAAACACACATTTTTATCAAATAATACATCATTAATAGTGGTTCACTTTCGTGATTTGGTACGATTGCGTTCACATCAGCAGCGAACCGTACTGGAGTTCACTTGAACCGTACTCCAGACCACCCTTTTTAAGCGGACTTGGGTATGGTTCGCGGGTGCGCACCCGAGTTCGGAAGACAGCATTCACTTCATCCAAACGTATCGAACTCTGACTTCAATTGAACCCGGGTGTGCACCAAAAGTGCTAGTGTGAAAGCACCCTTAGAATCACGTGCAAACGATCAACTATGATCCGTTTTAGGGGACAATGTAGGGGACAAGCTAGTGAACAATGCAAATCAAGGAAGGAATTTTATATCACTGTTTAAGATGGAAAACACTATATCCCCGGGACGTCGGGCTAGCGATTTTGCGAGCCCTGAGGTGTAGAGATTAGCCTGATATAAGAGGCTTCAAATAACACATTTCTGCAACATTATATGACCAAAACCCTCATTAGATCACAATCGGAGGTAATTACAAATACTCAGTGGTGGTTTAAAGTGAGTTTTGAGTAAAAGCATAGTGTAAATTGTATAACTTGTCTTATGTAGCATGATGCTACAGTGTGAATGAATGGTCACATAGCATCTGGCCGCCTCACTAGAGCCAATCACCAGCTCATGATTTAGGCACATCACGCATGCTGCACGCTTACTGGCTCACTGATGTTGACTAGATTAACCCCTTATCGAAATTTGGTAAAAAAGTATCGAGCTCAATACCCAGCCCTATTATTGAAAGGTCTCTATGTCAAGCTTTTCTGTCTTAGTTGCTTTAATGATTTTGATTCTTTCAGTCCCACTTGTATAAACACATACACTTTCTCTTTCTCCTGCATTTCATTTATCTTTGTTGGTGTCTTCTGTCTGTGCTCTGGCATCAGGTGCTTATTTGAGGTCAACTCTACCTGAATACCATTTCACTCATAGATCAGATCTGTTTCTTCAGCCAACACTGCCATGGATAAAAGCCACGTGAGGTTGCCATGGAAACTGTCAGGGCTGTTATGAATGTTGTCTCTTTGTGAATTGATTCACATTTCCATTTTTTTTCTCCGTTGCTCTTTGTGTCACTCTCAGTTACAATCAATTGCAATATTTGAAAGTTGAGACTTATTTATTTATTTAAACTGATTGAATCCTCTGTGTGTCTGGCCGCATCACTGAAGAAGGCTTGCTGCCGAAACGTTTGATTGTTGTTTGCTCTGTTGCAAAATTAAAATAAATCGAAAGTGATTAAGAAGATTAAGCAAGTGCGGATCCCTTACTAGAATATGATGTCTGGCTGCATCCAGCCATGACTTTATAACAGCATCTGCATTTACGTAGTTCTAGGTAGTTGCATCAAAGAGCAACAAAAGTGGATCTTCATTTTTGGGACTATTGCACTGTAACTGAGAAAACATTGGGACAGACTTGCTGTTACATTCATTTAACAAATACAAGTTAGCTTTATCAGAAATTGATATTCTGTGTCCACTGCACGATAATATAGTGGTACTCATAATATAATTTATAATGTAAAAAAAAAGAAAGAAAATATTTGCTATGCTTTTCTGATATTTATAGAAGTCAAAAACAAGGTTTCTAATCATACTGCTGACCCTATTGTTTCTTTATTTTAGCTGAGACACCCTCATTCATTATTCATTATGGTTTTTGGAGCGTAGATCCAAATATGGGCTTAAATACTGAGGCAGTGTCCAGCTTCTTCCCTATTTGATCAGATGCTCTCAAAAAGGATGTGATGGGCCAGAAAAACAGATATTGAGTTTGTGCAGCGATTTATTGAGTCAAATCTGGATTAGCGAGGGAGGAACTGATGTCTCCCTTTTAATTAACTCGTTTGTAGCTTCAGACTATCGGTCAATACAGTAGCCAGCCCTGTGTCTCATTGAACGCCACTGTAAGACTGTGTAAATAAGCTCACCCCATTGGGACAAATAGTCTGACATTTGTATTCTGCACAATAAACAGTGCCATTGCATTTAAAGGGATAGTTCACCCAAAAATAAAAAAATGTATGTTTATCTGCTTACCCCCAGGGCATCCAATATGTAGGTGACTTTGTTTCTTCAGTAGAACACATTTGATGATTTTTAAGTCCAACCAGTCTATCAGTCTTATAAGGGATGGCAATGGTAACAAAATCTATGAGAGTAAAAAAAACATGCACAGACAAATCCAAATTAAACCTGCGGCTCGTGAAGACACATTGATGTCCTAAGACACGAAACGATCGGTTTGTGCCAGAAACCGAACAGTATTTATAGCATTTTTTACCTCTAATACACAACTATGTCCAACTGCTTTGTGCCCGCGCACGGCTTCCAGTGCGTGAGGTGTGTACGTGCTCTGGAGTAGTTTACGTTAATGGTGTTATCGCGGGAGGAGCAAACGACACAGTGGGTGTGGCGTCAGGCCTCGGAGAGGCTTTTATTAACAGAAAATAAACAAAGTGTCCAGAAAAAAGGGGATCTGGTGTCCTCGTCGTGTTGCGGGGTTCGTGAAGGGAAGGGCAGTGGTCAGGGAGGAAGGAAGGGTCCAGGTAAGGGGCGGAGTCCGGCGGCCGCACGTGCTCCCCTCTCCGGTCCGGGGCGCGAGGGGCGTCGGCTTCTATCCGCGGCTTCGTCCTTCTCTCTGCCCATGGCGCTTGAAGGGACTAGACGGCCCAGCATCCTTGCCCGACGGCCGTGTAACGGGTGCGGTTCTCGTCCGGACTGCGGGTTCGGCAGCTCACAACTTTGGCGGCACGGGAGTTGCACCCCTCCTGGACCCACGACGACACCAGCGTGCATGCACGGGGAAGAGACCGGTCTCCTGAGGAGAGGCGCGCTCGGCATTTAAACAGCGGCGGTGGTGAGGCTCCATTCGGTTCAGGTGTGCCCCATCACACGCCGCCAGCTCTGGTTATTTCAGCGCCCCTCCTCTCTCACGCACCCACTCATGTCGGGAGCCTGGCGAATGGCGGCGATTAAGGGACGGGGTGATACTGATAATTAGGGGGAGGCAGCCGACTCATCACAGTGTGTTGAATACGTGGAAAGTCACCACTCCCAAATGAGTTCGCGCAAGAGAATGTAATCTTTTAGTTTTAAGTCGGTTTGAACAATCCGGATAAGCGCAAGTAAGTACCATTTGATTAGCCGTCGTACCTACAATGACCGTGCACTGTGCAAACAATGAGTGACGTATACGCGCGAAAGATCACCACCTCACGGACCGGAAGCCGTGCGCGGACACAAAGCAGTTGGACATAGTGGTGTATTAGAGGTAAAAAATGCTATAAATACTGTTCGGTTTCTGGCACAAACCAATCGTTTCGTGTCTTAGGACATCAATGTGTCGTCACGAGCCGCAGGGTTTAATTTGGATTTGTCTGTGCATGTTTTTTTTACTCATAGATTTTGTTACCATTGCCATCCCTTATAAGACTGATAGACTGCAACGGTTGGACTTAAAAATCATCAAATGTGTTCTACTGAAGAAACAAAGTCACCTACATCTTGGATGCCCTGGGGGTAAGCAGATAAACATCAAATTTTTATTTTTGGGTGAACTATCCCTTTAATGTCAGTCCCATGTTACTCACTGCTGGTTTAATTTAGTTGTATGGAAGCAAATCTGTGGTTGGTGCAATGTAGAGTCACTTCATGGAAAGTCTGGTCAATTAACTACCGTCCAGTGCTGTGGAGTCTCACACTTTTAAAGCTGTGATTTCGCACCATTTATGAGCCCAACTTTAACCAAGAAATAACATACAATGAGACAAACATATGGAAGTAAAATAATGCCAAAAGTTTTGGAAATAAAACAGCCTGTTGAATTGCACTAAAATAATGCATTGTATTAACAGTGCTTGCATTTTAATGCCTTGTATTTTCAGGGCTTGCATTTTTAGGGGCTGAAATTCAACATAGTTGTTTATTTAAGGTGTGAATATTTCAATTCAAAACATTTCACACACATTTTCATAATTAAAAATTCAATAATTCATATTCACCTTCCAGAGTTCACTTCCGAAATATTCAGTCCGTTTAAAAATACGATGTATAATATTCAACGGGCAATTTTCAGTCCATTTTATTTCACTTTGCAAATTCGCTTCCACAAATTCAGTGGTTCAAATCCAGCAGAAAATTCACTGCACATCCGGGAACTGCAGGAATAGCAGAGTACACTGTAAATCCTAACTAGTTCAGTTTACTTAAAAAAAAAAAAAAAAAAAAAAAAATTTCAAAACCAGCCTTATTTTGGCAAAGTAAACTTAAAGTTAATTTAATAATCAGTTTAAAGTAAAGAAAGCAAACTCTTCCTGAGTAAATTAAGTAATAAATATCAAGTTAGTTTAATGTCATTTCTAGTTAACATACTCCAGGATATTTACTAATATTACTTAAGATGTAATAGTAAGATTACTTTATTAATTCCATTTAGCTAACAGTGTTATTTTGTGTTTTGCAAACATCTTAAATTCTGTTATTCTCAACATGGATTTAATCTGCCATTTTAAAATATGGGGACTTAAAACATTACGTGCAATCGGTTTCTACATTTTCTTCAAGTAAAGTGAACATATTTTTAGTAGTTCAACCAGCATGAAATGCACTTGACACAAGTTTGAATTTTTCAACCATTTATTTTTGTAAAAAACAGCTAGAAAACTTAAAGGGGTCATATGATGCTGCTAAAAAGAACATTATTTGGTGTAATGAAATGTGTTTATGCGGTTTAAGGTTAAAAAAACACATTATTTTCCACATACTGTACATTATTGTTTCTCCTCTATGCCCCGCCTTTCTGAAACGCGTCGATTTTTACAAAGCTCATCGGTCTGAAAAGCGAGGTGTGCTCTGATTGGCCAGCTATCCAGTGCATTGTGATTGGGCGAATACCTCAAGCGTGTGATGGAAATGTTACGCCCCTTACCATATTGTGATGCCCTGTCCGGCCTGGAGCGACGAGACAAAAACATTAAAACCCATTATAAACGAGGCATTTGTTGCATCCAGTGGGGACATAATTATGGATTATAATGACTTATACTGTCTTTTTACGCATTGCATTGCATCGCACCGTGTAAACATATGTCTGCATTTGTGATCAGAGAAATGACAAACAACAAGTGCTACTCTACACTGCCCAAAAAACTCGCGTTTGAATTGTCAGTGGCAAATTCTTTAAATATAAAAAAACATACTTACAGTCTGAGAGTCAGAACAGCCGACATTGTAGTCTACTCTACCAGGATCAGGAAACACTCCTCCATAAAATAGCTGGACACATCTGAATATTTGTTCTGGAACAGTGTTGTAAATACAACTTAACCACTGATTTCCAGTCGTGTCCTCTTTTGGAAGGCCAAACAAAGTAGTCACACACCGCTGCCTTGAGTGAACGCCTATGCTTGGGTGAGCATAGGCACACACCTATGCTTGGGTGAGCATAGGCGGGCGGGCGGGCGTGAGAACGGCACGGTCGGCGGATTCGATGAAGGAGCGTCCGGCGGGCTTGCGGCAACCACATGTGACGACTCCGGCCTGGACTCCACTTCGTCCACGGGGAAAGCCGATCCGGTGATCGACAGTGCGAAGTTGATGTATTTCCTTAGCGATCAGCACGGATCAGCTCCAGGCATGACAAATCGGATATTGTCCTCTTTTGGAAGGCCAACCAAAGTAGTTTCGCTTTCACAACGAAACACAGCGCCTTCACGACATGGCGGCGGTAACAACAATACTACAGCGAGAATAAAAGTTATGCCTTCTTTCTTTGCGTGAACATTTGGGCAGTGTTATGCAAATCTTCCCATTAAAAATTTTATGTTAGTTCTGTATATCAGTGTCGGGTAAAATAGCATTATAATCTCGTTTGGTAGAGGAAGCTACTTACGAGTAACAGGGAAACTGGGAAACGAGTAACAGCGAAGGTGCTGAATTAAACGTAAACAGCTTTGGAGTCTTAATCAGCTTTTCCGCATATGCGTACTGGCTCTGATAATCATAAGTTCTACTTACCGCTTGCTCCATTTCTGCAGATCAGTTTTTGTGAATGAATGACTTGCTCTGTTGCTTTGGTTTCCATCAACACCCGCTTGCGCCACCTGCTGGTGAGCGACTAACAGCAGATGCAGATCATGCATAGGTACTCTACTGCTTTTCCTGCAGTTCCCGGATGTGCAGTGCTGAATTTTCTACCGAATTTGAACCACTGAATTTGTGGAAGCAAATTTGTAAAGTGAAATAAAATGGACTGAAAATTGCCTGTCGAATATTATACATCATATTTTTAAACAGATTTAATATTTTGGAAGTGAACTCTGGAAGGTGAATATTTTGATTATTCAATTTTAAATTGAATTTTGAATTATGAAAATGTGTGTAAAATGTTTTGAATTGAAATATTTACAGCTTAATTAAACAACTATGTTGAATTTCAGCCCCTAAAAATGCAAACCCTAAAAATACAAGGTATTAAAATGCAAGCACTGTTGATATAATTATTTTTCAGTTATAGCAATTCAACAGGCTGTTTTATTTCAAAAATTTCATTATTTTACTTCCATACAAACAAACTCTACTTTTTCCATTTACATCCCTCCAGACGCTTATGTACAGACATAATTCTGCTGTTATGCTTTTCAGCTGTAGAAAACGTACTACATTGAAAAACAGAAATTAAATGTTGCAGTAAGGAATAAAAGGGTCTCTGTGAAGCTTTTCTCTGAAGAACCATAAAGAGAGGGGGAATATGTCATAATGACAGAGTTGGTTGTGTTGCTCCATCTTCTATAATGAGGCAGGAGGATGAAAGAGGCTATCATCAATCACCAGGCTGCAGTATATTCAGAAACTAATAAGTAATTTTGTGATTATGTTTTCGTGATTCTAATAGAACTTTATGTTGCCTGGCTGCTGGGTCAAGAACATTTAACTCAATGTTCTTGTATAATGTGAGCACAGCTTTAGTACCTCTACCTCAGTATTTGTAAGAATGCTTGGTACTTCTACATTAATGTTGTATATGGGAGTTTTAGTTTGCCCTGTGATTTATCTATAGATGTGATTTATACTTAGATGAGTTTTAATTAAGAGAGAGCTATTCAGCATCCAATAAAATTACATCATACTTTGTCTTGATTCACTTCTATTGGTTGCCTGTCAGCATAGTTCTTGTGCTAAGAGCCATCTAATTTATCACAGTAATGGTGAACCCCCCACCAGCTTCCCATAAATGCAGAACTTTTTGGCTGAGTTATCTCATGAGGCATTTTTGCCTAGATAGAAATGTCAAACTCTTTCCCAGGGCGTTTTTTCACTTACAACATCTATTAATGTTGCCAAATAATTTGATGTGATTTTTTTTTTTAATTCCTGTCCACCTACAGCAATAAAAATGAATAGATTTTTTTTAGTTCAGTTGGGTTGGCTGTTTCACATTTCATTCTTTTCCTTATTTTCAGTCTGTGTATAGAATTTATACCTAGAGAATAATCTATACTCTATTGATTCCTTTGTAGACTTTGTAGTATTATTTGTACATCTGATGTATTGCCGTTCTCCTCCTTTCTTCCCTTTCCTGTGATTTTGACCCATCACAAATTTTCCAGCGTGGTTATTTGATGATGTATTTGATGATACATACAAAATGTATGTATTATAATTTTCTTATTTCTTTTTTATTTTAAAAGATCATTATATAAACTGTTCTCTGCCAATCCATCAGTGTCCTACAGGTTGCTATTGACTTACGCTCTAAGCCATTAATAATTATTGCATTTCTCCTCTGCTGCAAATTTAATGTGGATGCAGTTTCCTGCCAGTGAGGTTTTCGGCCCTCCAGACATTCAATTAGGTGTTCGTTCTCCTGCCTCTATCTGGATAGCACCCCGAGACACTGAACTTTCCAGTCAAGAGTTGTTTTTTAAGCTCTGAGGGTACACAGTCTTGTGCTTTTGCTTAACCTGAGAGCTCAGCCATGTTTACTTAAGTTGAATGCCATATAGTTAATTGTAAGAAGAGTAAAACAAATATCAAAGTGTAAACTTGAAATAATATAAACTTTATATTTGACCATTGTTCCTGGTGAACTACTACACTGCTATGTTTTTGTAAATGTGTTTTGTGTAAATATTTGTATAATTGTATATTAATTAAACTCAACTAAATTTTTCATATACATTTGTTCTACTTATTTGTTGTATAACTGTATGTCAATCAGGATAAAATACAATCAACTGTTCATTATCGCAAAATAAACAGATCATTAAATCGGGGTTTTTTTTCAGCCTGAAATCAACAAGATTTTTACAGCTAATTTTGATGACCAGTTTCTTGTCATATGAAATAGGCGATATCAGTCCTGATTATTTAAAGAAATAGTTCATTCAAAAACTGACATTTTGTCTTCAATTACTCAACCCTGTGTTGTTCTAAACCTGTACGACTTTCTATCTTTATTCTGTGGAACATAAAAGAGGAGATAATGAGAAATGTCTTGGTGTCTTTGTCAATGGAAACCAAAACTGTTTGGTTAACAGCATTCTTCAAAATATCTTATTTTCTGTTCCGCAGAAAGAATTACATGGGGGTGAATAAATAATGACAGATTTTTTTTAAGCTATCCATTTAACCGTTAATCAAGAGATTAGAGCATTTCTAGTTGAAAGCAGTATAGACAGCAAAAACTGTTCTTTAAAAAATGTGATTAAAATATTTATTTGTAAAAACTGTCACTACGTCTGTGGATTGCACTGCTTAAACTTAACACCTATTTGACAGCAGTGCTGGGTAGGATCAGTCACTCAAGGCAGCAAACTTGATTTATCACTAACAAATGGCAACTGCTATATCATTACCACTGCCCCTATGCATTCAGTATTCAGCAGGTGAATAAGTCTTTATTTCATGAGCAGTGATAGATGCGCATTTCTGTATCCGATATATCGACAAGGCAGATATATCGGCCAATATTTGGCATTTTTCAAATATCGGCATTGGCTGATAAGCTGTGTTCGAGGCAGGACTTTTGAAAGTCCTTTAAAGAAATTTGAAAAATGAATGAATTGTATGCATGTATGTGTGTGTGTGTATGTATGTATGTGTGTATATATATATATATATATATATATATATATATATATATATATACAGTATATATCAGTGGTGTGCGTTGGTGTTCTGAAATGAGGCAAAGTCCTTTAAAAAAAAAAAGTCAATCAGATGTAAATTCCTGTCCCAGTCAAATGTTCTTGGTTACATAAACATTACTTACACTACCAGAAACAACAAAAAAATATTTTATATTTTTACATTAACAATGTAATCAATATTCTGTTTATTAAAGCCAAGTATGAATCTCATCAAGTTAGTGTTTTTAAGCATTTTACATTTATTCCAAAATAATAACTGAAGACAGTAACAATTTAAACAATATATTTTAGTTGTGAACTTATGTTCACCTATTCTTTTTAATAGTTAACTTCTAACTATTTCTGAATTATTCAGTTCATCAGTCATCAAAGCTCGGTGAATACTGGGCACAGACAGAGATTTACTTTAAATATGACCAAGCTGATTACTCACTAAAAAACTCCCACTGATCATGTTTTCAGGCCATTTTAAGTCTTATTTTGATGTAAAAAAGTGATTATATATCTAAGTGTGTGAGTTGTTTACTTAATTTTTTTAAATGAGTCTTCCCATTAATGCCATATTGTTCAGAATGATTTGCGAATGCAGAACGCGCACGAACACAAGATGCGGGATTTATCGCATGAACCAATCACAGCTGAACACAACCAGTCAGATCCAATCATATTTGATTTCTCTCATGTGATTTTCCCCTGTTCATTCTCAATTACCCCCCACCAAACTCACCGCACTCTTTAGAGGGTCTGTTAAAACTCAATGGGCTCAGGGGAGACGAGAGAGACGCAGACTCCCGCTGTTACTTTACCTGCTGGTGTCGCTGTTGGACAATGTTTCTTTTTTTTCTCATCCAATGTTTTGAGGAGACACTGCCTCCCTTGCCTACTTGGAGGAAACGCCCCTGATGTGTGTGTATATATATATTTATTTATTTATTTATTTATTTATATACACATATATCGGCCATCGGCCACCTTGCTCAGCATCTGCTGTCAAAACCAATATCGGGCGACCACTAGCACGTAGCAAGTTAAATGACTTCCGATGCGGGTTTGAGAGCAGTAAAACGATCATGTTTTTCAATAGGTACAAGATGAAGCAAGTGACTGAAAACTTACAACGTGCACTCCTTGAGCATGTATTGACATTGCAGATCAACTCACTTTGTCAGTGTGAACCCAGCAGATGTTACAATATTTGCGTGTGGTTGATCGTCCAGAGAAATCATTATAGGTACTCAGAGCATTTCTTCATAATTCTTTTTTAATGTAGATGAATATGCAGCTAAATAATGTGGTTATTCATTTGCTTTTCTCAGCAGATATGTTTTTTATGTTTGTTTCTAAATAGACTTTTCTAGCTCAATGGGTTCTTTTTTATGAAGAGAGTGCCGTGCTCCAGGCCTTTTTCTCGCAAACATGATAATTTCTCCCCTTATGACAATGCTTTGTTGAAACAGAATTGTTGTTTGTAAATAGTCATGAAAAAGTAGGCTAAACCTTCATTACTGTGCATGTACCAAGGAGAGACACGTTTGGTGCTGTTTGACAGTGATTTTACTGGCAAACACTCCAGAAATGTCTTCACAATGTCTTCATCCATCCATCTATTCATCCATCTATATATTTTTTTTACTTTTTCCTGCTTGCTTGAGGCAGCGGGCTGACAACTTTTGAGTTGAATGACAAGACTTTCAGTGGTAGAAAAAGAAAGGGGGAAGAAAGTTTATCAAAGGAGCTCCTATCTTGATGTTCTCTCTGCTTCTTGAAGTTGTCTAAGTCGTTGGAGTGTTCACACTACGTGACTCTATGTAAATGAGCCGCAACCAGGGGTTGCTGACAACAACTCTGTCACCCAACTACTCTACAAACCACGTTTTGTCATGAAAACACACGCGAGAATTGGAACGGGAATGACGTGAAACAATACATGAAACAGGAGTTGTTAATTTGAAAATGGATGTCAGGAAGAAATTAGCGCTGCAAGCTGTTTAGTCGATTAAAAATTTTGCTCCATTTATTGTGTCCAAACTTTTCTTAAAGCCATGTTGCTGCTGTTGTTTTTCTTCCGGTGACCTCAACCCATGTCTTGCTCTCTCATTGGCTGTAGTCACAACACCTGACACCACGTGATGTCGAGTCGGCCAACTGGTCCAGATGTTTGGCATGCTAGATATTTGTTTGGCGTCGGCGAGGTGTCTGCGATGTGTCAGCGAGCCTCATTGATGCGTCATTGTGTAGTTCACACATAAAGATTGCCGAGCGTCGATCACACGCTGATTTTCCCCCGATCACAGCCCGACCTGTTGGTGAGCTCATTAAGTTATCCATCAGATATCATTCTAATATGCTGATTTGATGCTTTTTTAGGAATCTGTGATTAAAAGAAAGTTAAAAGAAACACATTTTTATGTAACATTATAAATGTCTTAACTGTCATCACTTTTAATCTATTTAATAAATCCTTGCTGAATGTAAAATTTTTTATAAAAAAAAATGTACTGACCACAAATCTTGTGTAGTTTGTCAAAAGCAGAATGACAAATGAGTACTATGTTTAAATATGCAGTATTTATAAAACAGTAGGCAAAAAAAAAAAAAATCAAATTCAGAAAATGAATTTTCTGTGGACCATAAATCACTGTAGGTTCTCATTTTAAATCTTTTTTTTTTTCTTTTCAAGTAGGTTCATAAGACATGTTTCTATAAGAGATATTTTGGGTATTTCACTAGTTTCAGGATTTAATGCAGGAATACACTTTTCAACATATTTCACCAGTCCCTTCATAAACACATTCAGCACACACACTCATGCAGGATTCACAAAACGTAACTCACCAAGTTAAAAAGATGACTTGTGGCATGAAGCTTGCTCAGCACTTCATTATTATGTGCCCCTGACGATGCTGTTTTTGGAAGCAGCCTGTGCCTGCTCTCCACAGATACTTTGAGACATGACCCTCTCTTTTGAGCCAGCGATAACACCCTCTACTGCAGTCTGATCAACTCTCTAATCAGAACCTGCTCTCAAATGGCTCCTCGTCACTCTGAGACTGCTTAAGTGGCATCAGATGACGTCTGGTTTTGTTTAAACATCTTTGATATTCAGTGGGAATTGAAAGTGTGTGATTCATTCACTGGTTGTGTAGATTTAATAGCACCCAATTTCACTTTCCTTTGTGCATTTTACCTGCAGCTCAAGTGAATGAATGAAGCCAATGACCTGTTTGTAATGTTGTATGTCTTTAAATTAATATTTTATATCTGTATTAATTTCCTAAATGCTAATGAAGAGCCTTCAAGTTCATGTCTGTGTTTTCATCATTAATTATGGTTTAGTTCTCAATAAGCACACACATTATAACCCTGGCGGGTCTGGAATAAGATTTGATTTTACAGAAATGCTTTCCTGTTGCATCAAATTGCTTTCCTCTTTCCCTCGGGTAGGTCTAAATGTTTTTGTTTGCAGTATCTATCACACATTTTTAATGGTGCACTAGATTAATGGCATCCATTTCTGCTGTCAGGTTTGCTTTTAGCCCTCTCTGACGCCCTCATTATGTGCCCAGCGAATGGCACAGGAACATCACTCCACAACTCAATGAGAAATGTAGTTCACAAACACCCTGACTCATTCACATGCAATTTGAAGTGCGGCAGAAGAAAATTCTACGACTACTTTGTGTATGTATATTTGAATATTTTGTATATGTGTGTGTGTGTGTGTGTGTATTTGAACATACCTGTAGCTTCAGATTTTGATGCTGATGTAAGGGAAACAGGTCAATTTAGCTCAAAGGGAATCATTTAAGATTTTAAAGGGAACTCCACCATTAATATGCAAGGGAATTAGGACAGAATCACTGTTTTACGGCTGATCACTGAGACGGCCAGCGATTCAGTGAACGAGCCGTATGACATCAATTCTGCAATGGATATCTATATCCAAAATATAGTGAAAACACTATTAATTAGCATAGTAACAAGATCGGCAGTTTAAGACATTAACTTGTGAGCACAAAACACAAGATACTTCTCTTTTCAATATAAATAAGGCTTTATTGGATAAATCTAAGACATATAAACTAATCTAACACATGAACACACACATTCACACAAGTTTTCAGAAAGAGAGAGAGTGAGGAAATAATTAGTTTAAGAGAATGAAAATGTGAAATCCCAAGTTTACAGCAATAGCCTATGTGCAATTGCATAGATCTGAACAACCATCAATCACATAATTAACCCTTGCATTGAGCTTGCTCAATGAGGTTCAAATTTACATTAAATGCACCAGTTCAGTAGAATCTGGGGTACTTGCTTTCCGGTGTGGGGTTCCCCTCCTTGTCTGGTTGCCGAAAGGGGTTTCCCGAGGTTGCTTATGGGCTGTAGGTTCAGTCTTGGGAAGCCAGTGATTGGGCGTTGGCTGGCGACGCGGAGCTGTGGTCTGCAGTTGAAGTTTAGACAGCACTCGTTCTTATGTGTTAATGTTGAAAACTGTTCTGTGACAGAGGGGTTTAGGCTTGCTTCAGACTGGCTAATGCTCGGGTCTGATTTATGACATCCTGTTGTCTTGGGCCTCTGTGGAATTTTTGTGCTCCTAATGTTTCAACCATGTTTGACCAAATCTTAGATTGTCTGATTCGGTCTGATATCCTACACTGATGTTTTGCAGTGTCGTATACTTGTGCCCTAAGCATCTAACCTTAAGAATTAATACCATTAGTCAGACTCATGACCTCTTCAGATCAATAATAGTGAACATTCTGTCTGTTTTTCTAGAATTATGCATAGATCAATGATATTTTCTGCTGTGTCCCTCAGGACTGAAGCGCAGAATGTGATTTATGAGGGTCCATGTCTCGTTTGAAACTGGAGCAGTGTCTGTGGAGTGTGTGCTAGGTCAGGACTATCTTATTACATGAACAGTCTGAGTATTTGTCATGCGTCAGCTTTTCATTGCATGAAGGGCCTCCCAGGTGCAGGTCATCGAGTGTAACTACGCCAGACTCACATTGGTAATGTAATACAGTTATTTGAAGCCTTACAGGATGTTGCAGTAAAGCGGGTTCATTAGTGATGTATATTTACAGCATACAATTAATTTGAATCGTCCTTCCCGACACTAACAATGCGACACGACCATTCTGCCTCAGTGTTGAGCTAAGTAAAATGTGGTGTGCTTCCTTGAGTTTACCCAAATTGTGGGGCACACTCAAATAATCACGTGCCCCCCTCCCACCCTCTCATTTATCACACTGAAAAATATTTAGTGTAGAAACAATTGTCACTCAGAAATTGCTAGTGAATTTCACAAACCGTTTCAAAGAAAAGGCAAGTAACACATTAATCGTGAAATTTTGAAGTAGAAAATTTAGTATTTTCTTGTAAAACATACTCCAGTAATTTTTTTTAGTTACAACCTCAAAAATCATTATTTTACAGTATGGAGTCTATTGCTATGTTGCCATGAGCTGCAAATTCAATTTATGTAACATATTTCTAAATATTGGAAAACAATTTATGAATAAAGCACAATTTCAGTTCCACTTGTTCAAGAGAACAAAAACGTCACTTCTCAGGGAAATTAGTGGAAAAAGATTTATTTTTTCTCTGAGCAAATTATTTAGGTGAATGATTATTGTTTTTTATCTTAGTTTAGGAATCTATTTGGTAAATGTGTTTACATTGCAGTCTTTAAACTGAATACATTTCTTAAAAAATACATTTAAATCAAAGATAAAAAAAATACATAAAATGAAAATGATTTAAAAAATAAATAAAATATTGGTGTTTCATCCAAACTTTTTTTAATGCATTATTTCAAAATTTGCATATAAATACCTGGATGGCAACCCAGCTATTTTTAAGCAATCTTCATACATAGAGTGAGTGTATGTATAACAGTTAAGTTGCTTGTAAAGGATAAAATGTTTACTGACCTGTATGGATTGACTTATACTACCCAGTACAGCATTATTTCTATTAATGTTGAAATCGGCTTGTACTATGCTAACATAGGCTAAAAATACTTGACCCAATGTTTCACACTATCCTTCAAACATTCCTGAAGATGTTTATTCCTGAAGATGTAGGCTGCCTCCAATAGCAGATGCCTCATTCTCACACATTTGGCAAACTGGCAACATTTCAGTTACTGGGTAACTACACATGATAAGACTTGGATAGCAATGGGCTATGATACCTCTCTGGTCCTTAACTTCACCACTGAGCTTTGAACTTAGATGTGATAAATCAGGCTCTGTATGTAAGAGTGTGTGTAAAGGGGGCAATGAGGTCACATTGGCTGCTTTATCTTGCTTGCTTAGCTGGACAGTTTACTTTAAAATAATTCTGCATACAGATTTTTGTAGTTTATATTGAGGAACTTGACTATATAGACCATTGGAGATATAAAGAATGAGAATAGTTCTTTCAGAGATATAGAATTATGTTTTGTTAATGAACAGTCAGTCATTTATTTTGTGAATCACTGAATCACCATTCTTTCTTTCTCCTTTCATAGATGCATTTAATACATTAAATGCTCAATATGAATTTTTTTTTTATTAAAATATCCAAAAACCACTAGAACAGTGTTATATATTTTGCTGACTTGTGTACTTAAATTATCCCAAATGTTTCGAAGAATGTTTAATTCCAGAGAAATAAGCAATTTTAACTAGTGACATGGCCCGTGTCCATAGTGTCATTGTGTCACCTGCCAATGACGTCATAACACCTCGATTTCCGGTTTTGTTTTGTAGAAAACATGGAAACACCAAAGATGCTTTAATATGTTTTAATAGACCGGTGACGACCGCACAGAGTAGCATTATAACAGAACTTTCAAATGTATCGAGTATGATAAAACAGCGCTGCTTTTCCCCCCCACATACGCATGACCGGAAGGAGCGGAAGCGGTCCACTGTGGCATAATAAAAGCTCAGCTGCTTTCGAGCCGTGTGTCGCGCTTGTTCAACGTTCTCGTTTCGCTTTGATGGCTTTCAGCCCTACCCTGCTTTATTCTACTACGTTAATAAATCATTAGCTCATCCATGAACATGATTTCTGCCCGAGTCCCGTCGGATTGCATCGGCTGTGGGGATGAAGACGACAACTCCCATGATTCCACACTCAGTCACAGCGTCATCAAACTACGCCTTTGTCTCGTTGTTTATTTTGAATACGCGCCCTCCAGCGGCGAAAATGACAGATTGTGCCTTTAAGTATTAAATAATAAAATGAGTGTTATTTTCAATATTTGATTTTGAATAATTATATTTGGGTTCTCGCTTGGTCAAGAATATGTGCTTATATCCATGTATTTCAACATAAGTGCTATGAAAATGTACAGTGAAAAAAATTTTCATCACATGACGTTTTGCATGTGTCATGACATATTTGCATGGAAATTTGATTGTGGAATCACAAGGATGGGCGCAATTTTGGTTTGAAAAAATAGGGCCCTATGATATAATGCGGAATTCCCAAATAATGATTTATTAATGTAGTAGAATGAAGCAGGGTGAGGCTGAAAGTCGTAGACGCGAAACGAGGCCGCTGAACGAGCGCAACACACGGCTTGAAAGCAGCTGAGCTTTTATTATGCCACAGTGGACCGCTTCCGCTCCTTCCGGTCGTGTGTATGTGGGGAAAAAAAAGCAGCGCTGTTTTATCATACTAGATACATTTGAAAGTTCTGTTATAATGCTACTCTGTGCGGTCGTCACCGGTCTATTAAAACGCACAACATATTATAACAACATGTTTCCATGTTTTCTACAAAACAAAACCGGAAATCGAGGTGTTATGACTTCATTGGCAGGTGACACAATGACACTATGGACACGGTCCATGTGGCTAGTTAAAATTGCTTATTTCTCTGGAATTAAACATTCTTCGAAACATTTGGGATAATGTAAGTACACAAGTCAGCAAAATATATAACACTGTTCTATTGGTTTTTGGATATTTTAATAAAAAAATCTTACATATTGTGCCTTTAATGCATTAAATGCATCTATGAAAGGAGAAAGAAAGAATGGTGATTCAGTGATTCACAAAATAAATGACTGACTGTTCATTAACAAAACATAATTCTATATCTCTGAAAGAACTATTCTCATTCTTTATATCTCTATCTTACATATTGTGCCTTTAAGGTCCTCGTGGCAACCCATCAAAAAAAAAAGTTTGGTTGTCAGAAATATATTACTATTGTGCAGTATGTAACACTACTGCCACTACTACTACTACTACTACTAAAATTATTAAAAGTTTTTTTGATAACTGAGTAATTACACAATATTTCTTCCATGTTTTAATTTTAATAGTAACCCCCTTTGTTTGCCAATAAATAAAGAGTTTGCTTAACTTTCATTTGATTAAAACATAAATTAAATGTTTTATGCCAGAAAAATTTAATTATACACAACAGAATTTCTGGGGGGGAAAAAAAAAACTTTCATAGGGCTATCATTAAAAAAAAAAAAGTTTTTATGCATTCAAATAATTATATATGCTTAAACACAGAATAACATTTAACATTTAATTTAACCATTGGGAGTCCTGAAAATTTTAAACAGAATCCAGAAAATTAAAGAGGATTTCATTGGGCCCTAGAAAAAGAACAAAATGTAATGTTTGTGATCAATCATAAATATGTCAGAAATTCAGTTATCTTGTGGAAAATAGCTCCAGAGATTGAGTAAGTGTTGCTGCCCTTAATGTCTTTTAATAGTTTTTTTAAATAGCTATTTTAAGAAAATTCCTCATGTAAATTTACGTATAAGTAAGGGAGCATGATTAAGAGCATTCATTTTCTTATTAATCTTTTTGTTTAGAATTAATCATACTAAATTGACAGTCCTAGTAATTACAAAACTAGCAATTACAAATTTCAAATCTAGTAATTACATGTTTTTTTTAAACAAAAACTACTTGTGAATGAAGAGTTTAGTTTGTTCATTGTATTTTCACAGTGTCCATTCCACTAAACTCTGACCCTGCAAACTTAAAGTTACTATGGTTTTGTATGTGATCTTACTACAAAGGCATGTGCACACACAAATCCAAACACATAATTTGCTTTGCCTCTGGTACTCACCTGATCACATAATGACTCTTTGTCCGCTCTTCACTGTGTGTGTGGGAGGAAAGAGCTTCTCTCTCCACGTCTCTCTTTCTCTCTCCACTACACATACCATTTTATTCTATGCTCATGTTTGTTATCTTGCCTGTTCTGCTTCTATGATGTCAGAGGCAGAGAGAGAGCGAGAGAGAGAGCGAGAGAGAGAGGAGAGGTGGGTGATTAATACACATATATATACAGTATGTATGGCAGTGGCAATGGCAATGATCTGCCTATCGACGATAATCCCTCTTGCTTTTGTTCCTGCAGTCCCTTGAGATGAATACAGCCACTGCTAATGCATCACTGTACTGAAGGAAAGCCCTGCACAATCTCATTAGACTGTCATTACTGAATATATTGATATTAGACTCACTTATTTTCCTTGTACAATACACAGACGCATTATTTGAAAAGAAAGGAGAGGCATAAAGAATAGGACATTTTGTGCTTGTTGCAGCAGTATGGCAGAATAGTAAGAAGAGGGAATGTGTATTTTTGTGTGCATGTGTATTTTTTTTATGTTTTGGGGTAAAGCAGACCGTTGTGAGCAGAATGGCACAGAAGGGAGTAAAGGGGTGGGGCCTTTTTGCTCCCCCATTCATATTATGCAAATAGCTCTGAGTCTGTATGCGTCTGATTGGCTGGCTGGATGTGTTGCTGACTGATAGGACAGATAAAGCAGCATTCAGCAGTGAGGCGCTGGGAAGAGGAGGAGGAGGAGAGCTTACAAGGAACAAGAAAGCGAGAAACGGAAGATAAAGAAGGCTTCTATGTACAGCACAAGCAAAGAAAAGAAATACAGCTATTATATTCCTTTAACCACCTGCATGTGCACTGATAGAAGGCTGTGCAAGCGGAAGATTTAAATGACAAGGTTGAATGTGGCTGAATTGTGTCTCTACCGTTGCAGCCCATTCACAAACAGCGGACCGCTTCAAATGCTTTAACAGGGAAGAAGATGAGGAGATTCTGAGTGACACTCATCCTGCATGGAATTTTCATCTTTTCCCCCGATCTCAAACGATTTCAGGAGACCAACCTTGGCTGTAGTCCGGTTCACCAGGCTGAGCTTGAAGAAGCTGAATAAAGGCTGGGAGATATGCGAAGAAAAAGCAGACAATCAATCAGCGTGAGTGCAGTGTCTGTTTGCACCTGTCACTGAAAAGACAGCTCTGCCAGCACGGCTTTTGTCATCCGCCTGCCTTCCTGGCGAATGAGAGACGGAGGCCTCTCGGCCGAGGGGAATGGAATCCAGCCATGCGACTCTGACTGGAGTTGTTGTTGTTTGCCTTGTGCTGTCAGTGGGCAGCCAGTGCCTGCATTCTCCTGCTGCTGCTACTGACTGTTTCCAGATTATCTCAAGAGTGTAGGCTGAAAATATTTTCTGCTTGCTTCCGCCCTTCCACTTTTAGCCTCCCTTGGGCTGAAGCAAGTGATTAACTACTTACTGGATTACTTGAATTAACCAACTAGGTAAATGGATGCACTGGGGGGATAAACTTTTCTTGGTCGGTTTAATGCATTTCATTGCGTCTTAGACTGATTCTGCATCTCTGGAAGACTGTGCTGACCTGAATATTTTTCTGTTTTCATCCCCTGAGGTGCCATTTTTATCATTAACTGTCCACCGTTTATGCAGAGGCTGTAGTTTCCATAGAAATGAAGATATCTGGGAATCTCTGGAGACTTGAGTGTGTCAGAGTGAGGAAAAGGAGAGGCACAGGAAAATAACTTAGTTGTGATTCCTTGAGCCTGGGGTGAAAATATGTTTTTATGATAGTGGAGGTCGCCTATGCTGAATGGATGAATGAAGAAAGAGTTTCAGGGAGACACATATTTCCCAGCCATTCCACACTCCGAGGAAGTGAAGATACCGAGAGATACAGAGGCACTGTTCTGAAAGCTCTCCTTTCTTTGAACCGCCTGAAGCAAACAGTGAACGGGGAACAAGAATGTGAGCCATGTGCTGAAATGCTCTCCTGCTGTCAATTGACTTATTCAGTGTCCTCATGTTGAACTGTATTCTTTAAATTTTTCAGTTTTTGGAATACCTGTTGAAAATCTATACTGTCAAATAGAGGACATTGATGTTTTCATGAGTGCCTGTCACTTTTAGGTGAGAAAAGTTGCGAACAAGACTGAAAAATTGTTCAGTAGACATTTGCTAAACTTATAGGATGATCGCATCTGTTTTTTGCTTTGGATGAGCATGACATCAGCAAAGAGCGAATTCCCAGCACTGATACCCAAAGCCGGGTCTCTAACAGATCATTTGTGCCTCATTGAATTCTGATGAATATTGGATAGAAGACTTTATCCTTGATTAGGAAAGTAGGAAAACGTCACTAAAGTCTGGATCAGATACAAGACAATAAAATGGATGACTCCAGTATATTAAGGAGGAGAGGCCTTCAGGTAAGGATGAATGTTACATCTAACATTATCAAAAAAGTTGTTTAAAGGTTTTGCTTTAGTTTACTCTAGTTTAATATGTCTGACTAGTCACATTTCATCCTTTCGATTTGCTTCCTTTCTCAGTCTTCACTGTTGCTGTGATGTGTCAGCACATTTGCAAATTTAAAGCACTGCAGAAAGCAAGAAAACTGCCTTGGGATCAAATGATCCAGTTTTGCCAAGCAGTGTGAACCTTTCAAATGTGTCTCGGTGATAACAGATTGCCGTGCTCAGGGGGGATTTCAAATTAATTCAGGGCTAAATTCAGCATTTTTCCTTCTCGTATCTGCTTGTCTGTCTTTCATTCTTTAAATGATTTGCTTACTGGCTTTCCTGTCTCCTTTCATATTTGAATTACAGCAACTGTGTCAATAGTCATCATCATTACTCAGTGTTTTAAATGGGTACAAACTTTTAGTTTGGACAGCTGAACAATGATTGAATCAGATGTGAACAGATAAAGTGTTTTAGACTGCCATTAATACTAGAAATGAGGAGCAGGAACCATGGCTATACTGTAGTAAAACTTGAATCCCCCTCATTGTGGGACCAAACTCAATTCTTTGTCGGGGCAGTTAGCATGTACAGTACATACCTCCCCACGCCCTGTGTGAAAATAACAGCGTGAGGCATTCCGGCTTTGACTTGCCTGACACAACACAAACATGCTTGTGTGTATATATAGACACAAATTAACACTTAATCACCTGACACAGATGCTAAACTAGGGAGTGTAATCGCACACCTCAACGAATATATTCCTGGCTTTTTGCACGCCCACCTCTTTTACACCCTTCAGTCTTGTTTTTTTCTGTAATATTATAACAGTCTAAGAGTGTATTGTGTAACAGCATTCACTGTCAATTCACTAGTTAACCCGGGTAGATGACAACTGCTCTGTTAAATTTGAGAACATTGCCCCTTGAGAACATTGCCCCTTGAAGTACACTGTCAAGAGATACATAAGGTTGTTTTTCATATCTCATGTTCATATATATTTAGTATCAACTCGTAATTGAACTACAGCGTTACTACACAATGCAGTGCAGGATTCAGGCTGCTATTTGAGAAGCTATTTGATTGTGTGATTTGGCTCCATGTCCGCAGGGTTTTTAGTGGGGAAGATAAGATGTTGGTAAACAAAATGAAAAGAAGTTTGACAATGTCCTGCTGTAATTCAGATAATATTTAAAAGGCTCATGTGAAATGGAGCGGTGCGGGATTGCACTGAAGTGTCATTCACTGGAAAGGCATTTCGCTGTTGAAGTAGTTTGTATCCAGGAGGTGTATTGTTCCTGATGATGTGTGTACATCTGTGTTACAAGCATCGAGGGGCGCAGTTCGTTTCCATTCCGGGTAATAGTGGGGGTTTTAAGGCACATTATGGTTCTCAGTGCTGTCTTTTGTGCTAAGGTGTCTTGTGTTTTTGCCCGTTGGCTGTGGGGATGGATGCAGTTGAGCTGAACTCTGTGTTGTGTCTGTTCACTGAGCTGTGCAGTGGGGAGGTTTTGTCTCTGTAAATACACCGTAGGGCTTTCTGTCTGCCAGAACCGGACAGTGAGATGAAACAGCGGGCTTATCTGCTGCAACATCTCATTTAACGTCATTTCCTGTTTCTACAATCACTCCGAGTCTGTCAGCAGAATCTGAACAACACCAGAAAAACATACACTACTGTCAATAAGTCAATAAGATTTGTTCATTTGTTAAAAAATTACTGTAAAAATTGTAATATTATGAAATATTATTACAATTTAAAATATCTATATTTTTGTTTAGATATAAAATATATATTAAGATATATATTTTTAGATGTAAAAGTTTATTATTGTTGATGTTAAATAGTTATGTTGCTTAATATCTTTGTGTAAACCGTTTTGCATTTTTGTTGCTTGATTCTTTAGCAAATCAAAACTTCAGAAGAATAGCAATTATTTGTTATAAATTTTTGTTGCAATGTAAAAATCCCCAAACTTTTGAATGGTATACTGCACATATTCACTGAAGTCTTTTGAGATCTATATTTTTTATGAACATATTGACTGATTGCTGATGAATAGGTCATTATGGCTTGAAGCCATGCATCCCCTTAATGCTCTAAAGTGGTCTGAGCAGTTAGTCACATGGGGACCAGGCTCAATATGGCTGGCCTGTGTGAGACGCAGCACCCTAGAAAGCCACATTTGGCAGTGTTTATGGGAAGAGGTTAAAGGCTGAGGGGAGACTAAATCTCTGTAATGCTTCTGAGTGGTCTCCTGAGGCCCAGGCCTATTTAATGCCTTTTCCTTAATGTCAGTGATCATCCACATGCCCCTGACAATCAACCACTCTTTGGTCATAGCTTATAATTGTTCGTTAGGCACTCAGGCATGGCATGATATCCCTTATCAAATTGATTAATTTGTTATTGAATCAAAATAAAAAAAAATTCTGACAAGTAATGTAGCTTAGGTGTTAGGTGGTTTATATTTGCTAAGCAATGTAGCATTGGCTCAAATGTGTTGTTTTCTATACACAAATTTATTTGATCAAAGTGTGATGAATTGTGACATGTATCACAATGTATAGTTTATCGTAAGGTACACTCTAAAAAATGCTGGATTGTTTCAACCCAACTTTGGGTCAAAGCCCAAAAGTTGGGTTAGTCCATATTTGACCCAAAGTTGGGTTGAAGAAATCCAGCCCTAAAACATATAATCTGTATTGTGTAAAGGTGTATTTATTTAAATGTACCATGACTATCTATAAATGGTAATGTAAAACTACATGATGAATGTTTTTTTTGTTGCCAGAAACCTAAAAAAAACTAAAATAACTAAAAGCATATGATATAACCACTTTAAACATTTCAGACTTTGCAGCCTTACATTCTTATTTAAAAACATGAAAGCTTAGTACTTAGTCATTTTCAAAGAATAAGTAGATTGTCCTGTTACATCATTTCAGTTTTTGTGCTTTCTCTTTTATTCCTTCTTTGGAAATACTACTTTAGAAAATATGAACATGCCCATCCAGCTCATCTCACATTTCCAAGGATTAGAAGTGGAATTTCATTTTAAGTGAAATAAATAACCTATTTTTGTGAGGGGTCGAAGCTGATTAAGCTGTGTTTGCTCTTCACTCTTAAGCCCGGGACACATCTAACCAGCGGTCGGCCGTCGGGCAATGTCGGGTGGTTTTTAAGTTTCGGTTAGCTTTAGTTTTTTTGGTGTGTTCCACACCATTGGCTCTAGTTGGCTCTAGTTGGACAACGTCAGCTGTTTTCCGATTTCTGCATGTTGAATCGGCGGTGGAGCTTATCGGCAAGAAAGAGAACTCTGATTGGCTATTCAGGGCTCAGGGTGTGCAAGCGATAAGATCACGTCAGCAGTGTGGTCATTCTAGAAGCAAACTTTTTCCTGAATGATGATTAGATTCACTGTTTTTGATTGCCGCATTTAATCTGAGAATGCTGCATCCTTTGTGTGATAGAGTCAGCAGCGACTGCCTCCTCCGGGCCCTAATGCACTCTCTGGTAAGGCGTTTTATTTACTTAGGGGATGCTGTTGGCTTGTTTGTAATAAAATTTATGTAAAATACACAAATAACATTAACATTGTGTTTCTGATTAAATTAGACCGTAATTGATATCATAAAATCACAAGTATGTTTTGGTTTGATTTAAAGGTCAGAAGCTATAGCTTCTAGGGGTGTGAACCTACACTGGTCTAACGGTTCGGTTCGATTATGATTATCATGTCATCAAATCAGTTCAATTCGATATCACGATGCATTGGCGATGCACTGCTTACCAGGTTGTTCATAAAAGCCGAAATGTGTCCAGATGTCGGCTTTTAAAGTAGTTGGAGCATTTTTAATTACTCGCACTCGCGTCTCGCCTCCCTCTGCCATTGTTGCTACCGCAACAAAGCACGTATGCGACAAATGATGTCAGAAAAGCGTTTGTACGTTGTAATCGGTTATGGTCTATTACTGAACCGATACCGAATCGTCCTTGACTGCATCGCGATACATCATAGAAACGATTAATTACAACACCCCTAGATTACATGAATAAAAATCACAAACATGACACTTGTAAATTAAGTAATTTTATATATACAGATTTATTCATTAATGTGTAATATGTTTTTGTTTTTCAAACAGATTATGAAAACTTAAATACAAGGAGCTTCAAAAGATTTTCAAAATATTTACAACTCTTTTGCTTTAGACCATCTACGAATGTTACATCTGTCTGAAAAACAAATGCAGTGATTAATTTATAGTTATTTTCAAAGCTTTAAATGTACTGTCATTATAAAATAACTTCATTGTTGTTTATTTAATTCTAACAAGTAAGTTTTTGTAAAAAAAAAAACATTAAAAATAATTTGTTTATAATCTCTGCATAGGAGACTTGGTGTTGTTTCTAAACAAAAGGAAATATATCGTTATTGGCATTGGCTATCGGCCAAAATGAGTTGAAAAATATCGGCATATCGGACATCAGCAAATCCCTGCAGAGGTATGTTCTTTCACGCAAGCGCAGAGCGTTCGCGCTAGTTGGCTGTCGGCTGTAGTCTGTCCGATGTGTTCCAGTGCAACTTTTTTTGCCCTGACGCAGGCGATGTGAGGCGGCGCCACAGTCGGCTTTCCTCAGTGCTAGTTCTTTGTCGTCAGCTTGGTGTGTCCCTACCCTTATCTGTGGTGATGTTGCAGGCTTGATTTTTCCTCATGATTACTCAGGTGAAAGTATTCATAGGACTTCAGTTTTGCATGTTACATGCTCTGATGTGACACAGCACACTGATAGATGGCCCTATATTGTTTAGAATGCGTTAAGATATCTAATTCGCACCCTGCAATTTTAGGCAGTTAATCGGTGAACTGTATCCTTTATTTGAGGCGTTAGCACTAAGAATGCAGGTCTTTGTTCTCTAGCTCTGTTGTTTGCGTTGATGAGATCGAGGTATTGGTGCTTTTGGTCTTCAGGTGCAGATGAGCTGTGGAGGAGTGGAGCGTAGAGGTGCCGCTTGGCTCTTCAACTGTTTGTTTCTCCCATTTCCTGACAGGATAGAGTGTTAAATTGTTCTTATGCCCTGGTGCGTTTGTAGGCGAGGATTTCAGACATCAGGAGATTGTACCTGCGGGCTGTATTGAATCGGAAAAGAAAGGGAGGAGGTGATGAAGAGGGTGCAGCTTTTGGGGGATGAGATCTTTAGGAGGTAGTTCAGGTTGTAATGGCTCATATTTCGACTCCTATTGCTTTTTATTAACCACAACAGTCTGGTGCAATGACCCACTTTATGCTTATTCATTTTCTGCTGCTGGCCTCTATAAACAGCTTGTCTCCCTTCTTTCAACTGGATCAACTTTTAAATCTCTATTTTATACATAATCTAATTTATTTTTTATTTTTTTAATATTTTTATTTCAAAAAGTGTCAAAAAAAGCAAACATAGCTCTGCCTAATCATCAAGAGAGTGTGCAAAAATACTTTGTTGTTGTTTTAAATCTCAGCACCCTGGTTCCCACTCTCTTTTACACTTAAGTTTTTTTTTTTTTTAATCTGTCTTCTGGGAGACTACCAATATTCATTTTCTGCTGCTGGCCTCTATAAACAGCTTGTCTCCCTTCTTTCAACTGGATCAACTTTTAAATCTCTATTTTATACATAATCTAATTTATTTTTTATTTTTTTAATATTTTTATTTCAAAAAGTGTCAAAAAAAGCAAACATAGCTCTGCCTAATCATCAAGAGAGTGTGCAAAAATACTTTGTTGTTGTTTTAAATCTCAGCACCCTGGTTCCCACTCTCTTTTACACTTAAGTTTTTTTTTTTTTAATCTGTCTTCTGGCAGACTACCAATATTGAAGCAAATGGTTCTAATTCAGCAAGGAATTATCGTATTGGGGCAGTGTAAGGAAAAACAGCAACATATCAAGTAATCTACTTTTACTTTAGCAGATTAAAATTAGTAAAAAAAAGTTTCAAGGTGTCTCAGGCACAGTCGTTGTGTAGGGAATGGTGTAAGGCTGGTGTTTGGAGTGCGTGCTAATCACTGACAGTTATGGCATGATCCAGGATCCTACCAACAGACAGTGATGAGAACAGAAGGCCATTAGCCTGCAGGTGCTCAGTCAGCTGGTACGGAGTCAGACTGTGCATTCTCAAGGAATCAATACAGGCTGCATCTCTGGCTGGGCAGGTATGAGAGAAATTTAGGGATTGTAAGCAGTGCTTTCATTCCTTAAAAAAAATTCTGTAAAGTGAGGAATTTTTGAGGTCCGTCTCAAAGTGTCGTCTTTGCCATTGGCTTTGTCAGAACATTTCAATATGTATGTTAAATTTTTCTATACTTTATGAATTTCTCGGTCTTCCCAACATTTATAGCCATATTTGGTATAAAAAACAACAACTTTAAAACAATCAAGCAACAACAGAACTGACAAAGAGATCCTTCCCTTTTGTTATGCTGTGTGCTTGATGTGATCTCCATGCTAGAGTAATGGAACCCACTCTGAAGCCGTTTGTCTGAATCACATGTGCAAAATATTTTGAAACTTACTACTAAAATAACAGCATCCACATTATCTGTTCATTGAAATTTGGCAATTGTGGTCATGTTTTCCAGTTTTACAATCTGCTTGGACGCCAGTTATTGCTACTCTCTTTTATTTATCTCTTTTATTTTGCATGACTGACACGTTGCAATTACTGATGCAGCATTGTATTTGGTCACTGTGAAAACAACATTCATGGCTATTGATTTGCTAATTAACTCGTGACCGCACTCTGACCAGAACAGATGCTTACAAGAAGCTAAAGGGATACTTTCTGATGACTCAGCAATGTATTAGAACTGGCATTAATCTAGTTTCCCCTGAGATTTACATTCTCATTTATATTTCACTATTAATACAGCATTAGTCTAAAAAAAATGGCTTGATATCATAATTAAAGGATAAAGGCTCATAGTTTTAGCACATCAGTCACTTAGTGTACACTAAGAATAGCTGTTTAGAATGAATGTACAATGTTTCCCACTGCAGACATTGTCCCTAACCCCCTCTTCAGCCCCTGCATGAGACATGCTTGAATGAACACCAGCAATGTGGAAGTCATATTACTAAAGTACACTGCACATTGATTGAAATAAGCTCTGTAAGGACCGTTCAGACCGCAGAGATGCCTGTGCCCTAGTTTTCTAGTATTGCCTGTGTCCTCATAACAGTACAGTGCACTCTAAACTTTTTCACTCTTTCCTAGTACCTGTTTCTCTGAAAATTAGTTCATCACTGGAACTTGTTTTGCATGTTTTTGTAATATGATAGTGCTGTTTCATGATTATCTGATTATCAACGTTCCGGGGAAAAAAAAAAAGCAAAAAAAGTGTGTATGTGTTTGTGCACTTTTTGTGGTTGAATTTGCCTAAGACGAATGTAGCCTATAGGGCTAGTGTTGATGAAGGCAGTGTTGTCTACATTACACATTTCACCATGCTCCTATTTGGGGTAGTGAGGTGATGCTGCCAGCCCCCCATCAAAGACTTGGATAAATGCATTAAGACCGCAGCAATAAGCTCACTTTGAGACCAACGTGAGAGCATGAGATCATCGTTTTAGACTGAATGGAGAAGGAGGGGTGAAGGGGAAAATGCCAGAAAGAGAGTGGACTCACACACATACACCAGACTTGGATTGGTGGCTTCACAGCAGACAGTATTACTTGGTGGTAATGAATTCTGCTCTTTCTAACAGGCTTAATCAGTGTTGTCCCCCTTGTCTTTGAGATAAGCCATTAAGATAGACCGTAAAAGACAGTCAATGACAAATGAGTTAAAAATGTTTTAGAATAATCGCAGATCGCAAACTGTGGAAAAGATTCAAAATCAGCATGAAACTCTATTTGCAACCAATTGTACTTATGAAATGTGATATTTTACAGTGAAATAAGATATTTACTAAGAAGAAAATGTACGGAGGGACTTGATTTTATCTATCAGGAATTGATTGTATTGTGAAAAGTGGCTGGTCCATATTAGAATCGAGCCTGATCAAGTTTCCAGTCAGTTGTGGAGAATGCATCTCAATATATCCTATTCTTTATCATATATATATTATTTACGGTCATTGCCATAATGTTTATTACACTGTTAACAGCATTAAGTTATCATCATGTTTTGCATCAAGTACAATAGTTGCCTCAAAATGTATTATTTATTTGGCTGTTGATTAACAATTTTTGTATCTGCATGAGCTAGATGACGTCAACTGAAAAGAAAGGTCATTTCTGAGCCAAAACGAGTCATTGAATTTTGATGTAAGATTTCAAACACAAAAAAAATTTTCCCCTACAAAATTCAATTGGAATGACATGCACTAATGAATCATTCACAAAAAGTTCAAGAACGTGTTAAAGTAAATGGGGTTAGTTTTGATTTCATGTTGGTTAAAGAGTTATATGAGAGGTTGTAAATACTATGTCCTCTACTGAAGCTTTTCCCTTTCAGACAGTTCATCAAGGACCCAGTCAAGCAGCAGTAAAGTACTTGCCTTTATTAAAGGGGTCATATGATGCGATTTAAATTTTTCCTTTTTCTCTTTGAAGTGTTACAAGCTCTTGGTGCATAAAGAAGATCTGTAAGGTTGCAAAGACTAAAGTCTCAAATCCAAAGAGATATTCTTTATAAAAGTTAAGAGTCAACCACGCCTACCTAAAACGGCTCATTCTAACACGGCCCCACATGTCTACATCACGATGTGGGAAGATTTGTATAACGCTGCCCAAATGTTCACGCAAAGAAGGCTTAACTTTCATTCTCGCTGTAGTATTGTTGCTGCCGCCATGTTGTGAAGGCGCTGTGTGTTTTGTTGTGAAAGCGAAACTACTTTGTTTGGCCTTCCAAAATAGGACGAGATCCTCTTCGTCATGCCTAGAGCTGATCCGTGCTGGTCGCTGAGGAAATACATCAACTTCGCGCTGTGGATCGCCGGATCGACTTTCACTGTGGACAACGCGGAGTCCAGCCCAGGGTCGTCACATGTGGTTGCCACAAGCACACCGGACGCTCCTTCGTCGAATCCGCCGGCTGCGCCGTTCTCAAGCCCCTGGCCGTTCCTCACTCTAGCCCCTGCCTCTGCTCACTCTAGCCGCCGGCCTCCGCTCACTCTAGCCCGCCGTGTGTTTCGTTGTGAAAGCGAAACTACTTTGTTTGGTCTTACAAAAGAGGACACGACTAGAAATCAGTGGTTAAGTTGTATTTACAACACTGTTCCAGAACAGTTCAACCCAAATATTCATTTGTGTTGATTCAAACGCGAGTTTTGAGCAGTGTAGAGTAGCGCTTGTTTGTCATTTCCCCGATCACAAATGCAGACATGGTTTTATGTTAACGCCGCGCGATGCAACGCAACGCGTAAAAAGACAGTATAAGTCATTATAATCCGTAATTATGCCCCCACTGGATGCAACAAATGTCTAGTTTGTAAGGGGTTTTCATGTATTTGAGTTGTCTCTCTGGCCTGACAGGGCATCACAGTATAGTAAGGGGCGTAACATTTCCATCACACGCTTGAGGTATTCGGCCAATCACAACGCACTGGATAGCTGGCCAATCAGAGCACACCTCGCTTTTCAGACCGATGAGCTTTGTAAAAAATCTAAGCGTTTCAGAAATGCGGGGCATAGAGGAGAAACAATAATGTACAGTATGTGGAAAATAATGTTTTTTTTTTTACTTTAAACCGCATTTCATTACACCAAATACACAAAATAATGTTCTTTTTAGCAACATCTTATGACCCCTTTAAAAGGCTTCAACAGATATTTAGTTAGTGAAACAATCTAGTTCTACATTGTTCTTGATTTTCTAGTTTGGCAGTAAAATTTACCCATTAAGATCATTTTTATCGGTTTGTGGGTGAAGAATAGAGGAGGTTGCCAGAAGAGTGTCTAGACACCCCCCTGCCCACACTTGGCCGTAGGCTAAATACTGTTTCCAAACACAGTTTCACAAAAACAACACATTTAGACAAACAAGGACACTGTACTTCTTCCCTACACTTAAAACTAACAGTTCTCTCCCGATGGAAACTATAATACTGCGACCATCACTTTTCTTTCTCTCTGTTTTTTTCCTTCTTCTGTTCACTTCTCTCTTTTTTCCTTTTGTCTGGCACTTGCAGTCAGTGGACTCTGCTGTAACACCTCTCACAATAGGCATTAATCAAATGCACAGCAAAATAGCAGTATGTTGGTAACGTGTCTGTTTTTGAACGTCTGCTTCTCGTGTGGTGTCCTCCCTGGGGAGCCAGACCTCCATCTACCCTCACACAGCCATTTCTCCTTCAGCTCCTAGTAATGAGCACCATTGCTCCTTTTGTCTCTCTGTGTTTCTGGCATCTCTTCTGCAGTCCATAGCACGTTCATGGGCTTCATGCCTTGATCGCTCTTTCTCTACATTGGCTCTTTTATTCATCTGGGTGTGGCGTGTTGCCAATTTTCTCCTCCCATTATATTTAATTTTCTTTATCTTCTGTGATTTCATTTTGTGTTCGTTTTCTACTTCAAGAGCACAAATTCATTGCTGTCTTCCTGAGAGGTGCGTTTTAGTGGTTGTTTTATTATTCTGGAAAATTATGTAGCTGTTTTCTTTGACCAAGACAAATTAGGTTCTTTCTCTAGCGTGCAGACATTTGTGCCGAGTCTGTGTGTGTGTGTTTGTGTGTGGGGATTGTGTTCAGGGTTGATGGAGGGTGGCGGATATGCCAGAAGTATGAACTGAAGATGTTTGTGTGTCAGGGAGTTTGATAGCACCTGGGAGTCGAATACCGACGACCGGAGAAGTGTCTGTTCGCTTACTGGTAATGAACTCAGACTCACAGTCATGAGGGACAGGAGGAAGAGAAGGGAGATTGTCAGAGACAAAGATGGGACAAATATGACTTCATTACTCTCCTAGAGGGGCATAGGATCTGTTTAGCAGCATTATATCATTTAAAGTACACTTTTCTTCACGCTTTTCCTTTACACAATACTTTCCCCAAACCTTTTTGTAAATAATCATATTTTAAGGGTTTAGTTTTATATGACCATATTGTAAAAAATAAATAAATAAGACAGATAGATAGATAAAGCCGTTACCATTGTTAATATATAAGTGTATGCACACCTTTTTTTTCAAACTGATTACATTTATGTTTAATAATTAATTTTTACATTCACTAGAAATATAATAGCATTCAAAAGTTTGGGGTTGTAATATTTCAAAAACATTTAAAAAAATAAGTCTTATGTTTGTAAAAAATACTAAATACAGTAATACTGTGAAATATTATTACAGCGTAATTTTAGTTACACTTCTGTTTTAATATTTATTCAAATTTAATTTATTTATTTTCAGCAGTCATTACTCCAGTCTTCAGTGTCACAATACTTCAGAAATCATTCTAATATGCTGATTTGGTGCTCAGGAAACATTTGTTATTATTATCAGTGTTGAAAGTACTTGTGCTGCTTAATATTTTAATGAAATTCATGATGTACAAAAGTACAGCATTTGTTTGAAATAGAAATCTTTTTTAACATTATAATTGCCTTTACTGTTATTTTAACTGTCACTGATCAATTTGATGCATCCTAAGGGGCTGTTCACATATCGCGTCTTTTGCGCCCTCAAGTTCGTTATTTCAAATGTAGACGTGCGGCAGGCGCGCTCATAATGGAAGCGACGCGGTCGCGACGCGCTCATTTTTTCCAGGCGCGTCTGCACCGCATCGAGATAAAAACATTTCAACTTTTCAGAATGCCGCAAGCGCACCGCGGGTCATGTGACAACAACCAACCAATCAGCTTAATTCTTTCCCGTAACAACATTGAAGCTCAGTCAAGATGAAGGATCAGCTGATCATAGCTGTACAGGGATAGCCATTTTTAAATAAATTTAGTAGCAGAGCTACTGCAAGCGATTTTTAGTGCTGCAAATCCATTTATCCTTTGCTGAAACTTCCGCATCTTCATGGAGAGCGCAGGTCATGGTCATTGCTTAGCAACGGCAGACGCCTCCGGAGCGCAAGCACCCGAACGCTTTGGAAAAAAGCAGAAAGCGGCGCGCCTAGCGTCGTTTTCCACGCATTTTTAAAAAAAAAGCGACACGTGAACGGCCCCTTACTGAACAAAAGTATTGATTTTAAAAAAAAATCACCGGACCCAAAATTGTCATATTTACTAGAAATATCATTTATATATTATAATTTTTTTCCTTTTAATATTTTTTATATTTGCTAGAAGTAATTTTATTTTTTGTCAAGCTTTCTATTGATCACTAATTCCTTTTTTTGCAAAACAAAATTTGCAAGAAGTTGGAAATATTACATCTATCATGTATAATGTAGTTTGTCAGTGTAGTACTGACTTTTCAGTTTTTCAAAAATGGGTCAGTCTTTAAAGTTTTTCCACTACATGATTCCTTCCTGCTTCCTTTCGGTTTCATTAATACATTCGCTAACCTCAAACGTTACTCACGAATGCGACGTTCCATTCCTGCAACTTTCAGTTTGAGCAAAACAGTATTGAATATCATCACGATCAAACCAAGAGCTGCACTGTATTGTTCAAGCCCCATTGTGGTGAGGCAATACACAGTAACAAACATTTCTGCCAACATTGTGTTTTGAAGCTCCTCCGTTTGCAGGGGGGGGGGGGGGGGGGGAGGGGGGTGACGACTGTCTCCTGAGTTTCTGGGGAAAGGACAGCGTTATGGAGCTACAGAAGTAGGAGACGAATGAGCTCTCTTTGAATATCGCAGCTGGTGAGATACACCAATGAGACAGCCTGCTGCTACACGTAGAGAGCTTTTCAGAGATCTGACAGAACGTAGCTCCAGAATCGTACTGTTAAGCTCGACGCTAATGCAAAATGATCTAGAGAAAACAGTGCTGGTGATAGCTTAAAGCGCTAAAGTTTAAATTAAGGTAAAGCAACGTAGCTGTCAAGCAGAAGCACCAAATATGCTTCCCGCTTGACATGCTGATACATCATTACTGCATTTTAATTCTTCAAAGGTAAAAAAAAAATATATATAAAAAAAAAACACATCTGCCAATCTTCGCTCCAGCATTGTGTTTTTCTTCACTCTCCATTATCTCCACTTAGACATTTCATAGAGGAATGTAGATTTAATTTGAATATGCAAATTCTAATTAGGATTAGCGGGGTTTTTCATGTCTTTTTTTTTTAATTTCCACAGTTTGATAGTCAGTGTGAATAGCTAGACTGATCACTAGATTAGCATCTGAGTGAGGGAGTGCAGGAGAAGACAGAAAGAGTCAATTAAGGGCTAGGCGTCCTCTTCTGCCATAAGCGTACTACAATAGTAGGGATAATTACTTGGTGCTCCTTTCCAACAACACGAGGGGATCCTCATATATCACGACTGATAATTGTGCCTGTTTAGCCCTCACTCGGTATGACAGGCGGTTGGTGCCAGCCAAGTTGTCTTTGTGTGTGATGATGATGATGATGATGCTGGAGGCATCTCTTAAAATCTGCAGCTGCATCTATCAGAAGTGTTTCACAGCATTTCTCTCTGCATCCTTCCGCTTGCCCTCCCTCTGTTCTTTTATTCACTCTTTCCCTCTCCTAAACCTCTTCCCCTGTGGCCCCGCCTCAGCCATCTTCCTGTCCTACATACTCCCAGCACCAACTTCAATTAATATGAATGAGCTACAACTCAAATGAAACACTGTTCTCTCATACGCAACTGAGTTCAGTCTGTTCCATGCATCCTATGGTAAATGATGACTATGGGAAAGGTGAGATGTTAGCAACTTCATAGCAACACCCCGGTTACCATCTACAACACTCTAGCATTATGATGGTGAGTTATACACGGGCAAAGACCTTTCATATTCTGAAAAAATATTTTTTTTAGGCTCTTGTGGAACTCTTATTTATCCTGCATTTGCACATTGTAAACTTAAACATATTAAAATAATAGTTTTTTTGTTATTTGGCACAGTTTCCAATAGTCCATCATCCTCTGTTCCAGCACAACAGTTTTCAATCACTCATTATAACGATGTCTGCTCTGCCATTGACGCCACATTCTTATGTTTATTGTTCTATCTGTGTTACAATGACCTAGTTAATTAATATCCTCCTGTTACATAGAACTCTTTGATTTGCCTTTCCCTCTCTTTCTATTTTTCACCCCCATCAGTTTCATTTACTTGTTCATTGCAAGCAATTAGTCTCGACAGGATTAGTACTACGCCCCATTTGCTCCATGAAATGATTAAACCACCTTAGACCTGCTTCATGAAATCACTAGACTACACCCTTTTTGACCTTTTATTGTTTAAATATATTGGCAGAAAGCTTGCCGGTGTCTAAGAGTTCACAATGGGACACTACTGTAGGTTTACTACTGTGCATGCATATTGGCTTTATATTGTATGTATTTATTCAACAAAGATGCATTAAATTGTATAAATTTATGTTACAAAAGGTTTCTATTTCAAATAAAATGCTATTCTTTTGAACCTGAATACATCAAAGAATCTTGAAAAAATGTATGAAAAATATTAAGCAGCACAAATGTTTTCAACATTTATGATAATAATAAGAAATGTTTCTTGAGCACCAAATCAGTACATTAGAATGATTTCTGAAGGATGAAGACAGAAGTAATGGCTGCTGAAAATTTTCCTTTGCTATCACAGGAATGTGTGTGTGTGTGTGTGTGTGTGTGTATATATATATATATATATATATATATATATATATATATATATAATATTTTAATATAGAAAAATAGAAAACGGCTATTTTAAATTATAATATTTCACGATATTACACATTTTTTTATTGTATTTTTGATTAAATAAATGCAGTATCGGCATATTAGGTTACAATAGCAAAAACATATAAAAAATAAATAAATAAATAAAGATATATATATATATATATAGGCCTGGAATTAAAAAAAGTAATTTTCACACTCACAACCCTCCCAAAAAATGTTGCTGGTGAAAATTTTGATGTGCATGTTTTGCTTTTGAACATGTATTATTCGATAGCTGGCAATGGAGAAATTTTGCACTTCACATTTAAGTTTTCTACTGTACAGATGCAAAGCTGTTGGTTATATTTGCTGAGCTTTTAGTAGCATGTTTTCCTCTCTGCAGCACTTCTGTAGCTCCATAACGCTGTCCTTTCCCCAGAAACTCAGACCGGGAGCAAGGCCTCTCCCCTGGGTCCACTGTAATTAGTTCATCAGTCCTGTGTAATGAAATCAGCCAAGACTGCGTCAACTTGTCCAGGGGTGGCAGTGTGCTTGTATTTTTCACTCTCACACCATGTCCTAACCAGGTGTGACTGGATAAAGCTACAAGCGATAAAAGCTATCTCTTCCTTGTTAATTTGAACAAGCAAACAGCAGTGGGGCATTTTGTTAATCATGTAGTTTACGTTTCTGCTTCATTCTACTCCCGCCATTGGCCTGCTCCACACAACAGTGCATTAAACATGAAATATCTCCTAATTGGTTGAAGTTGCAGCAGTTTAATGTCATACAGATGTCATATTTTCTATTTGCTTTAGAAGTGGCATTATTGGTATCCATCAAGTTTATTCATCTGCATCTGTGATTTTCTGTTGAGGAAATGTACCCCCGTGATTGCGGTGCTGTCCTGCACACAACCTGTCACTGTCAGAGGCTGTCCAGTGTCCCTGGTGAGGTCTCGAGGGAACCAGTGAGCTCTGACTTTTTGGCCAGAGCTGTCTGTTTCCATGCTGGAAGCCTTTGGACACTGTACTTGGCTTGGGACTGGTCAGCACTTTGACAGCTGTCATCAGTTTATGCATCAAGTGTCAGTACTTTGAACCTTACGTGGTTGCATTTTTTAGAAGGGCTCGCTAAGGCAAACATCCCTGTTACTACTACTGTACTATATATCTCTTTCATATTACTAAACTTCAGCACATAACTCATCCCACTCTGGGTTTATTTGTTTCTTGGAGTTACAGTAAATGACATCTGTATAATCACCAGCTATTTTCCCAAATTTTCATTGTAAAGAAAACAATTATTTATACCCTTCTGTTCAATAGATTTGTTTTAAAGAGAAGATATTTTAGTTTACACTTGACAATAGCAGCGTAATAATATTTCACAATATTTCTGTTTTTACTGTTTTTTTTAATCAAATAAATGCAGACTTGGTGAGCATAAGAAACATCATTAAAAAAAATCTAAACAACCCCAAACTTTTGAACGATAGTGTAAACATTTAATTTAATTCATTTTCACACATATACATTTTAAAAAGTGTATATATTAAAAAAAAACGTAAAAATATAAATAGAAAACCATAGATTTAAATGTGCTTGTTAGACCAAAAGCAATATTGGTTGTCTCATGTTATTGTGTAATTATTCAAAAAATAAAACAAGAAGTGTTTTTATTAAATTATTAAAGGGGTAGTTCACCCAAAAATGAAAATTCTGTCATTAATTACTCACCTTTGTGTTCTGAAGATGAACGAAGGTCTTGCGGGTTTGAAACGACATGAGGGTAAGTAATTAATGACAGAATTTTCATTTTTGGGTGAACTAACCCTTTAAAGAATTACTGCACTTTTTGGACCTTTTAAAAACATTTTATAATAATAAATGTATGAAGTGTATCCATCCACAGAGATGTGAGGAGTGGGTGATGTTGTTCTTGGTTGGTCTTTGGAGTCATAAGGACCAATTTGCATTTTGACCTGCAGTCATAGCAGCTCTGGTTTGTTTCAGTTCACTAGCTCTGCTGTTGCTTTTTTATTGAGCACTGTGCTCTTGCTGGGTCAAGTTGATGTGAGTGGAGCCTGACTCTGCCTGTAATGAATCATAATGATGCTAAATGAATGTTCAGTGTGTGTTTTGTCTTAATGTATGGCTGCTTAGCTCTGCTAGCTTGAAATCTATGCTGGAGGGCATGACGCCACAAGTCAGCACTAATCGGGGAGTGATTTAGAGCTGTCAGTCAAACATAAAACTGTTGCTCAGGATAACCCAGTCCCATCAGATTCCACTCTACCCAAGGTTACAATGAAATTGAACAGCATCTTGATGCAACATACTGTTTAACCCCCTCAAACCTGAAATCCGCCATCTCCGGTAAGCTCGTATAAAAGTGTAAACACAGAGTTGCTTATCTTGCTGCAGCTCCTGATGGCTTTAACTGTCTCCAGGAGTCCATTTGAGCAGCATGATATTGCTTTCGGACCATCTCCCTGATTACATGTCCCTGCACTACGGCTTCCTGTCATGCTGGACGAACTTAAGAAATATTAATGGGCTCCACTGGGGATATTGCTTTTGTGGGAGAGCAGGGGGCCTGCTCCAAACTGTCACTCTGGCTAATTTCATTGCCTAGCCTTTTAGCCCATGGCAATGACAGAGCCTTGGCCAGGATGCTGAATGTGTGTGGCTTTGTGCAACTGCTCCCTGGTCTCCCTCAAACCCCACCCTCCATATGCCTTAATGTAATCAGCCTGCCAGAACAGAGTTCAGTTGCTTCAGATTGCATTTTTTTTTCAGTATGAAATACTTGTATGAGACTGAAGCACATAATCTACTTTTCCCCAGAGTGTAGAGGGAAAAGTAGAAGATACAGTATAGTTACTCAGTTTTTGTACCAAAAATAAATGAATAGACATGAAATAGTGGTTTAAATTATTTTATTATCTTAAATTACAATGTCTTAAAGGGGTCATTTGATGTTGCTAAAAAGAACATTATTTTGTGTATTTGGTGTAATGAAATGTGTTTATGCGATTTAAGGTTCAAAAAACACATTATTTTCCACATACTGTACATTATTGTTTCTCCTCTATGCCCCGCCTTTCTGAAACACGTTGATTTTTACAAAGCTCATCGGTCTGAAAAGTGAGGTGTACGCTGATTGGCCAGCTATCCAGTGCTTTGTGATTGGCTGAATACTTCAAGCGTGTGACGGAAATGTTTCGCCCCTACCATACTGTGATGCCGAGTCCCGGCCGGAGCGACGAGACAAAAACATTAAAACCCATTATAAACGAGGCATTTGTTGCATCCAGTGGGGACATAATTACGGATTATAATGACTTATACTGTCTTTTTATGCGTTGCGTTGCATCGCGCCGCGTAAACATAAAACCATGTCTGCATTTGTGATCGGAGAAATGACAAACAACAAGCGCTACTCTACGCTGCCCAAAACTCACGTTTGAATCATCAGTGGCAAATTCTTTAAATATGAAAACTTACTTACAGTCTGTGAGTCTGGCATTGTAGTCTACTCTCCCAGGATCAGGAAACAGTCCTCTATAAAATGCACTGCACGCATCTGAATATTTGGGGTGAACTGTTCTGGAACAGTGTTGTAAATACAACTTAACCACTGATTTCTAGTCGTGTCCTCTTTTGGAAGGCCAAACAAAGTAGTTTCGCTTTCACAATGAAACACACAACGTCACACACGGCGGGCTTGAGTGAGCTGCGGCCGGCGGGCTTGAGTGAGGAACAGCCGGCGGGCTTGAGAACGGCAACCACATGTGACGACCCCGGGCTGGATTCCGCATCGTACACTGTGAAAGCCGATCTGGCGATCCACAGCGCAAAGCTGATGTATTTCCTCAGCGACCAGCACGGATCAGCTCCAGGCATGACGAAGCGGATATCGTCCTCTTTTGGAAGACCAAACAAAGTAGTTTCGCTTTCACAACGAAACACGCAGCATCACACATGGCGGGCTAGAGTGAGCAGAGACGGGCGAGCTTGAGTGAGGAACGGCCGCCGGGCTTGAGAACAGCGCGGCAGGCGGATTCAACGAAAGAGCGGCCGGCGGGCTTGCGGCAACCACATGTGATGACCCCGGGCTGGACTCCGCTTCGTCCACGGTGAAAGCCGATCCGGTGATCCACAGCGTGAAGTTGATGTATTTTCTCAGCGACCAGCACGGATCAGCTCTAGAAAGGCCAAACAAAGTAGTTTCGCTTTCACAACGAAGCACACAGCGTCTTCACGACACGGTGGCAGCAACAACAATACTACAGCGAGAATAAAAGTTGCGCCTTCTTTCTTTGCGTGAACATTTGGGAGGTGTTATGCAGATCTTCCCACATCGTGATGTAGACATGTGGTGGTGTGTTAGAACGAGCCGTTTTAGGTAGGCGTGGTTGACTCTCAACATTTATAAGAATATCTCTTTGGATTTGAGACTTTAGTCTTTGCAACTTTACAGATCTTATTTATGCATCAAGAACTTGTAACACTCCAAAAAGAAAGGAAAAATTCAAATCGCATCTTATGACCTCTTTAATAAAAATGTCCACTTCACTATAGAAAAAAAAGGTGAACACTGACACAATATTATTGTTGTTTTTATTTTATCTTGTTTTAATATTTTTTTTATTTGTTGTTTATTTTATTTTATTGGTTATTTAGGTTAGGGTAGGGTAGGTTAGTATATTATCTGGAATCCAAGTTGCTTTTCTTCCCCTACTTTTAAGTTTAAGCTCTATTTGGATGGGACTAGTTTTTTTGGAGGATGTTTGAAAAATTGTGGTCCTCGGAGAAATCTGATCCTGTCTGAATGTCTCTGATTGCTGATATTGTACTGTCCCAGTGCTTCTCTTCATATGTTTTTTTTACCCGAGCTACTGTTTGTGCAACAATCTTCATGCTGCACTTTTCATTATGGATGGTATCTGACAAAAAAATTAAATAGTAAAAATTAACAAGGAGAGCCAAATCATGGCCAAGTCTTTAAACACATGAAGTTTATTTATAATAAATTAAAATTATATCAATAAATATTTCATTAAAACATACATATACTGTAAATCATACATGATGCACACAACTATGTCACGACTCACTGTAACACCCTTATCTAGAAAACTCCCAGTCCCACATCTATAATAAACAATTAAATGTAATTGAATTCCCATCTGAATTGGTACAAGAAATCATGGACGTTAGGTGATAAGAATTGTAACTCGGATATCATTTTCAAAACTAGTCCTGTCCAAACAGGGCTTTTTTGGATGGCAATTTTTCAGAAGCATCACAAACTTACTTTGATACAAAAGTTTGCAGTTATTCAAATACGTAATTAATATATAAAAAAACGCATAGCAATCTTACAATCTGGCTTTGCCTTATTTTTTTCTGTTTTCAGTGCAGAGCTGTAGATAATAGGCATGGACATTTCTGTGGCACGTTCTCCTTCCTGCCATTCATAACGCAGCTGGGCTCAGTTCTGCTGAACACTATCACACATACACACCATCCAGATATCAGGCAGTGCTGCTTTGCTTCACAACTAATCAGATTTGGCAATAAGTGTAGATACTCACTTCATCTCACACACACAAGCTACCAAGATTTAGTCCATCTACAGCTCTTGAAGGCTGATGTATCCATACCTGAGTTCAGTCAGAGCAGTGGGAATGCACTGATGAGCACTTCAGGCTTGTTATGGAGAGAGAGAGGCAAGGGCTACAGAGGTCAAGAGAGAGGGAGAGATGCACTTTTTCTAACAGCACAAGAGGAAAGTGATCTCAAGTTGACATAAAAAGCAGGAAAAGTTGCCATATATGAAGCCTCCAGGCATATCAGGCTGGTATCGGTGGAGTTGCTAATTAAAAAGTAGGCTCATGCTTTGCTAAGGCTGCACTTTGATAGGTTGCTGTGTTAATATTCTGCAGATGGGTCAGGAGGACCAGTGTGGGGAGACAGATGTCTCACAGACACGCTGTGAATACAGCTGCAGCTCACTCTCTCACTCTCTATCCTCTCATAATTTCACCTGCCGTTTCTCTCCTGCTCAGTACACTGTTGAATTTGTTCTGTTGTCTAAATAATGTTCTTTCTCCACTTGTCCAGTATCCCTGATTTCAGTGGAAGGCTAAAGTTTTTTAGTGCACTTGAAATGAGTTATACTCTCAGCCAGAGATGGGACTGAAACAAGAATCATTCTCATTCTCTGAACAAACATGTCTTTAAGAGACCATTGACAACCACAATTGAAAGAAGAGTTATCACATTTGAGATGACAATGTGTATTCTATTGTGTATGTGTAACAGCTGTTTTATATAAAAATTAGCCATGTTTTGCAAAGGAAACGACAATGGAAAGAATACAAAAGTCCATAAAAATACCACCTAGTCTATTGTTATTATAAAATAATTTTCTGTATTTATTTTGAGTTATGCATTGTGTTGTTTTAGGGTTGAAGGAAATGGTCATAAACTTAACAAAATTTTTTTTTTTTTTGCCAGGACATAATCCATTTTTCCATGATTTCCATAATCTCTACTAGCTTGTTATTTCAACAGTTATATCCTCACTTCTGTTTTATTCATCAGTTTTGTTTTGTTTTTCTGGATGATTAGTGGAAATCAAGTTACTGCTGTTATGATATGCTAAATGTAGTTGCAATTGATTGTTTTTTCTATTTCACAGTTACAGTACACTTCTGATTTCAATACTGCACTAGTTGAAAGTGACTGATAAGCCAGATGAAAGAAAACATGGTGTCATCAGAATGTGCTCACTACCAAATGCTTGTTTTGTGTAACTGGATGAATTGAATCCGTAAGGATCAGTACAGCACGTGACCTCTGCCCATACACCCACACTGTTAATGGATGTTGGGCCCTGTAAACACATCCCATAATTGAATGGGATGAATGGGGTCTTATCTAAAAGCCATTGTTTGTGTTGGCTATTTGTCAAGAACACTAATTCGCTGTTCAGATTTTGTTTCGATAGAAAAATGTAAAACTCCACATATCAAATTAGATTTTGAAAGGGGTCCATTGAAAAAAAAATTGGAGCAATACGTAAGTGCTATACAAATAAATTTTAATTATATCAAAAACATCAGTGTTGTAATGGGGAGAAAAATTTGAATGGGGTCAGTACTATACTATAACAGCACTATTTAATTATTATTTAAACATCTTATTTTCATAGATGACTCTGTTTCTCACACATAGGCCTGGTTTCACAGACAGGGCTTAAAGTCCACATGAAATCAAAATTAAAGTTTTTTGGTTGTTAGTATCAATATGTTAGTCTTAATGTTATCTATAAGGCAGTGTGCTCCAAAACAGTGACAAAATTCACATTTATAAGATATAAGCATTCAAAGCTTGCAGTTTGTCACTTCCGTCCAAAACGGCTCAATGATTTTTTTTTACGTCACATCATACCTTATCTTCTCATCAAATCTTCTGACCAATCAAATGCTCTCTAGAATCCGAAGCGCCCGCCCCCTGCACTATAAATAAACGCTGAAGCGGCTGAGATTGGTCACTTGTTCACAGTGTAGTATTTCCTGTATGGTGATTGGCACGTAGTGCACAATGTAGGCGATAGGGAACGATTCAGACAGTGTAAATATGCTTTTGATTGGTGCAAATGAGGTCTGGTTTCACGTTGTTTCATGCGAACCGTGGCAGCACACACAGTCTGATCTGGACTTTGGCTCCGGTCCAGAGACGCGATCGCACAGAGCGGATCATATGCGCGAGTCGGCATTTATTAAAAACTTTTACAACTACACAGCCTTAGCATGATTATGACCACTATTTTGTTTTACTAAGTGTTTCATATTGAATCTAGGGGGTAATCTATTAGACTGTGGCTGTCAAATACGGCTTTAACGAGTTTATTAAAATAAAGTATTTACAAAAAGTATTCTCGTCGCTTCATAAAATTCATTTTGAACCACTGATGGCAGATTGACTATTCTGACTATGCTTTTCATACTTTTCTGGACTTTGACAGTGTAATTTACTTGGCAGTCAATGTGACAGTCACAAGCCTCCCGGTTTTCATCCAAAATATCTTAAATTGTGTTCCGAAGACGAACAAAGCTTTTACGGGTTTGTAACGACATGGGGGTAAGTGATTAATGACACAATTTTAATTTTGGGGTGGAGTATCCCTTTAAGTCTTGTTTGTGAAACCGGGGGATAGTGTTTTAATTTAAATGTTTGTGCATTGGATATTTACACTAGAGAGGAGAGTGACTATGGGCGACAGATGGAATGGCCTTGTTCTGTCTGTCCTCTGTCCCTCTGGACCTGATATCAATTGTCTTTTCTCAGTCCAACTAACAGTAGGCATGCACTGCTCTAAGGTAAATGTAGCTGTTTGCAATATTGGTTCACTTTTGCCATCTAGTGGTGTTTTTTTTTCTTTTCTTCAGTATGTGTGAAGCTTTATACAGGCTTCTGTTTCACCTAATCATTAGTTGAATCATGTATTGATACTGCATAATAAAGAAAGGTCTGTTGTTAAGAGTTCACTCAAGTAAACTATGTAAATATGTCTCATGCAATGTGGCCTGAGTTGAATTGTGGTTGTTGAATTGTGTCACCCGGTGGATGGTTTAATATCTGCATTAAATTAAGTTTCCATGAAATGTTATGCACAAGTTAACAAGCTGTTATTTGTGTAATAATTGTGATACAGTCATCTTAGAATTTGATTTACATTTAATCTTGTATTCTTCTTTCTTCATTTCAGAAGGAGCTGAGTCTTCCCAGAAGAGGCAGTTTGTAAGTGATACATTTCTTCTTTTTCTAGAGGATAGAGAAATCTATGGTCTATTTGTGAATAATCAGACCTTGGGAAATTGTATTACAACTGTTGTGAAGAGGATGCTATGCCCATTCAGCAAAGTTCTGGTCATGTATCTTGCATGTACACACTAGAAAACACTAGAAAACTAAATACAGTAATAAAGGAAGTAAATAAAGGACTGAATAATTAAGTTATGTAATATTCATGTTTCAGATACTCAGTTATTTTGTCACAGATCAGCATCTGATTAATACGTATTAAGTAAATAGGATCAAGTATGTATCATTCAACACAACATTGCTTTTGAAATTGTGATCTAGAGCAATGGAAAACCAAAGGAATATATATATATATATATATATATATATATATATATATATATTCAGTCATTTCTTTCAGACTTGCATTAATGCCTTCCAACGTCTGGATATTCCCTGATAAGACAGCATGTTTAATATTTCACACACTGCTGTATCAGTTCAGTTAGCATTCCTACCAAATCACAGTGTCAACACGGTTTACTGCACATGGACAGGGTCACGGAGGTCATAGGTCACTGGTAGGGCAGTGACAGGCAGATTACTTCAGGCCTTTTCCGACAGCTGAGCATTTCGGTTCCTGCTCTGACACACCTATCTTCCTTTCTATTTATTTTTAACCCAGTGCCAGCAAAGAATGTGCTCTTTACAGCCAATCATAAGAAAGCGCAATATCAGTATCATGCGATTAGTGGATGGCAGACAATATTTTGGTGTTATATTTTTGGTGTAGTTTTGAGTGCTACAAAGGCAGTGTCTGAGCAGACTGTTGTTGTGTTCTTTTTTATACACGGTCATGGTTTTTTATTTATTTAATTTTTTTGCCTTTGTATAGCTCAGAGTGACTGGCAGGGGCGGGCAGAATGCAGGCTATTGTGAGGGTTCACTGAGTTTGTTCCACCCGCCGCGGGATTACAGGGCTTAATCAAATCAAACCTTCTATTCAGCCATACTGCTTGTTGGAGAAATCTCATTTTAGCACTCATTCATGCCCTTATTCATTTAGGGTTTTGGCACTTTGTGACTCACCCTCTCATATCTCTTTTTCCATCTCACCTTTTCACTTGGTGTGGGAACCCTGTAAAGGGGAAATGAAATGATTTATTTCATATAAATATGAAAATAAATATTATTTGACCCCACACTGTGTTTGTTCAAACCTTTAAAGTAACTTTATGAAAACTTTATGAAAACTGTCAAGCTCAAAAAAGGATGAAAGAGCACAATGAGGTTACGTTTTATGTAATCTAATACCCAGTAATCTATAAAAAACATGAATAATTATTAATAGTAATAACAACAATCATTATTATTACTATTAACATTAATAATTAATAAACATAATTGCAAAAAAAAATCAACACTGTTAAATGTAATCTTAAGCAAATCTCAAATTGAATATCAAATTTTCATACTGTAAATTATAATGTTGTGATGGAGCAAAATTAGTGTTAAAGTAAATTGTTGGAGTAAATCATGACAAAATGTAATTTTTTTAAGTGAAACATCTTTTTATGCATATATGCGAAGAGCTGTAGATCTTGTGTCAGTGTAATTGTATTAGGCTGTCTTGCAGCAGTGTGTGTCAATGTTGGATCAGGCTTAAAGCTTGTGTTGGTGTTTCTCTGCTCTTTGATCCTGCCTATTGTCTCCTTGGGGCTGCATTTAGCCAAATGCATTTGCCTGGGAACAGTGGATAGGACACTGATATTCTCTTGGTTCCCAGAACTGTGTGTACAGAGATGGGCCGGTGTGAGGTAGGGGCAACAGCTGCACCTCCCCCAGGGTCTTGTGATATCATGAGAATGCCCTCTCCCTCATTGCTCGGTGTGTTTGTGTGTCTCTGACTATCTTGGCAACATACTGTATACACACTTTACTAGTCGAGTTCGGAGGAGAGTGAAGCTTTTTCTTATTTGCCTTTCATTCTTCACATTGTATTTTCGTGTTCACAGCCCTCAGAAAGACAGAACACTCCTGGACACAACATTTAGAAGATTGTCGTTTAACAACAAATACTGTCATGACCTCAGTTCACACAGAAGTGGATATTTGCTCTGGCCATGGACAAGCTGAGTGAATGCACAAGAATTGTGATCGAACAGTTGATGGCTCTGATGAAGATAAAGGAAGTATGGCTGGAATTGCTGAAACTTTCATAATCAAGAGTTGATAGTTTGGTAGCAGACTTTTACAGTACGCAATGTAGTGCTTTTGCAACCGTGATAAACCTGTCACTGGAGACTCTTTCTAGTTTCACTTCTGAGTAAAAGACTTGTTGTTGTATATCCAGCTGTTATACTCATGAACATGAAGAAAAGAAAGGAAAGATCTGGAGCCCCCAACCTGCACTTACAGTAAGAGTTGATTTAGATCATGAGTATGAGCTAGGGCTGCACGATTTGAGGAAAAAAGCCGAATTGTGATTTTTCTGATAACAAAAAGAAGATAACAAAAAACAACCTCCCGGTTTGCTAAGCTTGTTTGTAGGGCTGCACAATTTGGCGAACAAAATTTGTGATTATATTTAAATATGATATAAAATATAAAAATGTTGTTTTGTTGTTATTATTATTATTCACTGTAAAAATGAGTAACAATTATTAAAAATACTTTTTTAATGTTACAGTACTTGTGTAAAATTACAGTACTACTATTTATGACTGTCTTATTTTCTCTATTAAACTATCAAGTTTTTAATTTTGGCAAAAAGCTGCAGGGAGCTCTTAAAGCTTATCTTTATTGGCAGTAGCTGGTTTATAAGCACTTCTCATTACATATATGGAGAGCATTTTATAAGTGACCCAAAATCAGAGCAGATGACTTCATGTTTAGCATCATTTACAGCAAACCAAGCCGCTCTGAGACACTGCTACTCACATGTAAAAGAATAGAATGCCTTGTATCACTTTGAAACATGCAGCACATATATTTATGTAATTAAATCACAGCATCTGCTATTTGATGTGCGCACTAAGCCATATTGCAATTTCGGTTTTATTTTGATTAATCATGCAGTCCTGGTATAAGCCAGTGTTTTGCTTGTGTTTGTTTAAAGAACCTTAACTTTTTCCTTATTTTTAAACTTTTACTTGAGACCAGCTAACTGTCACTCATTTTTTAAATGCATGAACTTTATCCGTTGAGGTTTCTAAACATGACCACAGCATTAGCTTTACACAAACAGACCGCAGACTCTAACCTCCTTGACAGTTAAGCACCAGGTTTCGTCTTTCTCCCTCTCTCAGTCTGTCTGGGAACCCGATACCTGCTTTCCTCTCATGCTGTGAGTGGTGGCTGAATTTCTAGCTCTCGTTTGGTAGATTGACAGCCACAGTGTGTATCTCAGTTTACAGCCTCCAAACACAACCCATCAGAACGCCAGAAAGACTCAGGCAAAGGGAAGTCTTTACTCAGCAGAGTATGTGTGTGTTTATGCATGATTCAGTCATGTCAAATGCCAGCTTTTGCCAGGTCAGCTTCTCTTACCCCCTCCACTCCACACTGAGAGCACATCTGTGCCTTGGCAGGCTGAAGCAGCTCCCTGTTGCCTGAAAACCAAGCTGTAGTCTTGCATGGTGGTACACTTTCAAATCCCGTAGTATTTTAGTTCCCCGTAGTATTTAGAACTTGGTTAATTTTTTATCCATTTAGTTTTTTATAACGTTAAGTCCAGTTCACACTAAGATGTCAAACAAAACAATGCATGTCTATGGATTCCTGAAAACAATTATTTATGTATGTTGCATAGGTGCAAATTAGTTATATACTAAAACTAAACTATATACAGTGGGGAAAAAAAGTATTTAGTCAGCCACCAATTGTGCAAGTTCTCCCACTTAAAAAGATGAGAGAGGCCTGTAATTTTCATCATAGGTATACCTCAACTATGAGAGACAAAATGAGGGAAAAAAATCCAGAAAATCACATTGTAGGATTTTTAATTTAAAACTACTATTGATATGAAAAATGACTTATCAGCAAGCAGAGAAAAAGAAAGCAATGTGATCTAAAGAAAAAATTATTGCTAACAAATTGGAATGCTTATTTTACAGCTGTATTATTAGCTGCATTATTGTTTTGCATTTTGATGTATTCCTATATCACTTTGTCACACTATTTTACTATAACAGTTTCATTCTAGGAGACTGACAACATATTGTTCATATTTTAGTGATGGGTTGTGTTTTGCATGAAATCTGTTTTCCAATTTATCGTATTCTAGCTTCATTCAGATATTCAGCAGTTCCTTAGGCCAACAAACAAAGATTTGTGGCTTGCAAAGTAAATAGATTTGTTGTGAAATATCTTTTTGTTATTTGCATTGTGTGGTAATGTCACTCTTAGTGTGAATAAGCCTAAATAGCGAATAAAAATAGCCAGTTATGTCAGAACTGTGGTTGTATTAAGATTGTAGGCCTATTAAGATAAATGGTTGTATAAAGATCTGTTGTGCGAGGGGGGACCAAGGTTCAAATCAGGCCCAGGTCATGTCTCGGTCCCCTTCCTATTCTTTTTCCCTGTTATTCCCAAGAATTTGCAGTCTTTTCCATAGAGTTATGCTCTGTCTTGCTGTTTAAAAGGAAGATTACATCCTGTGTGTTGAGTGTTATTACTGGTGAAGTGATGGAAAACAAGATCCTGTCCCCCAACTATGTATGTCCCATTTTGTAGAAGGGTCCCACTTTATATTAAGTGGCCCTAATGCATGTGTACTTACTAGGGATGCACGATATATCGGCCACCATATCGGTATCGGCCCATATCGGCTCATTTTTTCTACATAGTAACTAGATGTTTACATAGTATGTAACCACAGTGTAAGTACACATTGGTACATAGTATCTACAGCTGTAATGTTTGTGTAACTTCACATATGTAATAGGGATGGGAAGATTCCCCGATTCACTCGGTGCATTGGCATAAAAAGTTAACGATGCGATGCATCGGTTTAAAAAATGTGCATCGGCTACAAGTTGGCATTTATATCACGATGCATCATTTCTAACATATTTGCATCAGTAAAAACCGATTTATTAATATATAATTACTAGTGGATGCACTATACTTTTATTGTTTAGATAGTGACCAATAATCTGTGACCAATATTTTATATGTAGATTGATTTCTCCGCTCTAAACTGTTTCTCAAGCGCGCTCTCTCATCACAGCTGCTGCGTGAATATGACGAATCACAACACCATGGAGACCCGAGGAAAAGTGGGGATTAAAGTCCAAAACCTGACTTGAAATAACCTAACAAATCAATCGGGCCTAAAGCGGTTCCATAAATGACAAATTAAGTTCACACAATCTCACTAATTTGTGCACATTTATTTTTAAGCAGCTCTTAATGTCGATCATGGATCAAATCGATCCAGCATCGCAAACAGCAAATATACAGTGGGTACGGTTTAATGCATTTGAGACGTTGTGTTTTCCTCAGTGCATAACTGACATATCACGGGTATATTTTTTCATCTGTAAATGTCAGAAAGTCACGCAAACATCCATTTTGCTGTCAGGAGTGGGCGAGGCACGCGAGTGAACGAGCGCTGCTGCGTGCATGCGCACTAAACAGACTGAGCACAATCGATTAGGAGCGCAATAATTCTGAGTAAAATATACATTTTGCTAAAATATTTGTTGTTGGACATTAAATGTGCCTTTTGTAGAATTTTAAACCTACATATAAGTGTATTTTTATGATAGCAGTAACTGTAAAGGGACTATTGTAATAGGTAAATCAAATGTTAGCTAGACACAGTATACTAATTACTAAGCTCAATACTAATGTGTGTTTCTTATAGCAGTTAAAATAGTCATTTTCTTTATTATTTATTTTCATTTTTAATTCAGTGATTTTAACTTTTAATGTAGTTATATTAATGCTTTAAAGAGCTATTTTAGATTGTAATGTTCTAATGTTCTGCTATCTGTTCTGCAAACTATAAAAGGTACAGCTGTCACAAAACCTGAGAGAAAGGCTGCAAAAAAAAGAAAAAAGAAAAAAAAAAAGAGTCAAATAATATTATGTGAGAGAGTAGTAATATCATTGTTAATCTGTTTTAGGCCAGGTTAGTTTCCCAGCATAAATTGCCACAGTGACTAAGCTTGATCTAGGCCCATGTTAAATTTGTTTTATGGAACCAAATCATTTGACAATGAGTCAGACTATCTGAAATAAGCCTGGCTTATTTGGTAAACTTGTTTTATGAAACAGGCCTCGAGGCATTAAAAGTTATCATATTTTCTCCATTGCATCGTATTGCATCGAATCGCATTGTGTTGAATCGAATCGAATCGAAATCAGATCGCACGGCATCGTAACAAGGGTGTATCGTATCGTATCACATCGCATCGGTAGCTGCTTCATATGTATCATTAATGTATCGTATCGTTGGCTATGCATCGAGATGCGTATCGTATTGGCCTGAGTCATGAGATGCACATCCCTGATATGTAACAACCCACTGAATGGTATGTGTAAATACAAATGTGTAACAAGACATTGGTAACAACACTTTTTGGTAATGAAAGTACAAATGTGTAACAGGACTAACAGCACTTTTTGGTAAAGAAAGTGTTAAACTTTATATTAAGTAAACAATTCCTATGGATTTACCATGTAATTACTCTGATGTTACACAGCAGCGGCCAGTAAGTTAGGCTTAGGGCTGGGCGATATGACGATATTATCGTATATTGACGATGTCTCGTAAGTATCGCGATGTCGATGTCAACAGTCAGGTAACAGACGATTATCGACATTATCGGGGAAAAAATGACAAATGATAAACCTAGTAAGTTGCAAAAAATATTTGACAGCCCCATAGTCACCATACAGGTTTTTTTTTTTTGCATGAAAGAATGAAATAATTTAGTAGGAGGGTTGGGAATCGAACAGCTATTCCAATTTCGGAAATCAGATCAGATGCGTAAGGGCAGGAATCAAATTACTACTAAAATTACATTTCGATTCTGCGTCTCGATTTCTGTATGCGCATTTATTGTGATTTCAAAAGATTCAACTGCAAGAAGACGAAATAGAACTCACTTCTGCACTCGCGCGCTGTTTTCGTGCCCCACACACACACACAAAGCGCACACACAAAAGCCGCCTCTTAATATATACTCGAACACTGGACTGAGCTCTCTTTCTCGCGTTCTTACACATTCGAATGGACAAATACACACAGAATTATATAAAAATATCCCATAAATACAATCGGTTATGTCTTAAGTGAACGTAAATAGTTGAGAAAGAAAACAAGGGTGTATTGGATCCGTGCATTGACAACAGCCGCTGCCGCCAGTCATTATAATGTTAATCAAAGAACAAAAGAAAAGAAAATCCCTCACTGATCTTGACTGAATCACTTTTGTAACCTCAGTTTATATTTTATTTGCCTGTTGTTCGGCACTGACTACTGTAATAAAGATTTTTAAACCGTGTATACAATATAATTATGTTTAATTCAGCTGAGATATAGCACTATAAATTCTTAATTCATTTGCAACGAAACTATAAAGTTTTGTTGCAAACGGATGAAGACATTAGTAGGCTTCTCAGCTCGCCCCTCAACATGCATGCGTTCGGAGTTTCTACATTTCTACTAACTTTTTATGCCGATGCACCGAGTGAATCGGGGAATCTTCCCATCCCTATTACATATGTGTAGTTACACAAACATTACAGCTGTAGATACTATGTACCAATGTGTACTTACACTGTGGTTACATACTATGTACACATCTAGTTACTATGTAAGTACACAGGCATTAGGGCCTCTTAATATAAAGTGGGACCCTTCTACTGAATATTATATTGTGGGCGTTGTATTTTGATTAATAAAATAAAAATTATAAAAATTACAATATAAAAATGAAATTTAAATTACCCTGCTTCTAATTAAATGAAGCAGTTATTTTTATTTAGTTAAAAATGAGCCGAAAGAGACCTCCGAACTAGTAGGCTACCAGAAAGGGAAAAAAAAACTTTAACGTTTTTGCTCTGAATTCATTTGTAATCCCTGCATGATTTTAGTCATACATGATAAA
>NW_015505366.1:782730-803757 GCF_001515645.1 Sinocyclocheilus grahami
CATTATCGGGGGAAAAAATGACAAATGATTAACCTAGTAAGTTGCAAAAAATATTTTACATAGCCCCATAGTCACCATACAGGCCTTTTTGCATGCAAAAATGAAATAATTTAGTAGGAGGGTTGGGAATCAAAAAGCTATTCCAATTTCAGAAATCAGATCAGATGCGTAAGGTCAGGAATCAAATGACTTGTTATAAAATTACATTTCGATTCTGCTTCTCAATTTCTGTATGCGCATTTATTGTGATTTCAAAAGATTCAACTGCAAGAAGACAAAATAGAACTCACTTCTGCACTCGCGCGCTGTTTTCGTGCCCCACACACACACACAAAGCGCACACACAAAAGCCGCCTCTTAATATATACTCGAACACTGGACTGAGCTCTCTTTCTCGCGTTCTTACACATTCGAATGGACAAATACACACAGAATTATATAAAAATATCCCATAAATACAATCGGTTATGTCTTAAGTGAACGTAAAGAGTTGAGAAAGAAAACAAGGGTGTAGGCTAATGGATCCGTGCATTGGACAACAGCCGCTGCCGCCAGTCATTATAATGTTAATCAAAGAACAAAAGAAAAGAAAATCCCTCACTGATCTTGACTGAATCACTTTTGTAACCTCAGTTTATATTTTATTTGCCTGTTGTTCGGCACTGACTACTGTAATAAAGATTTTTAAACCGTGTATACAATATAATTATGTTTAATTCAGCTGAGATATAGCACTATAAATTCTTAATTCATTTGCAACGAAACTATAAAGTTTTGTTGCAAACGGATGAAGACATTAGTAGGCTTCTCAGCTCGCCCCTCAACATGCATGCGTTCGGAGTTTCTACATTTCTACTAACTTTTTATGCCGATGCACCGAGTGAATCGGGGAATCTTCCCATCCCTATTACATATGTGTAGTTACACAAACATTACAGCTGTAGATACTATGTACCAATGTGTACTTACACTGTGGTTACATACTATGTACACATCTAGTTACTATGTAAGTACACAGGCATTAGGGCCTCTTAATATAAAGTGGGACCCTTCTACTGAATATTATATTGTGGGCGTTGTATTTTGATTAATAAAATAAAAATTATAAAAATTACAATATAAAAATGAAATTTAAATTACCCTGCTTCTAATTAAATGAAGCAGTTATTTTTATTTAGTTAAAAATGAGCCGAAAGAGACCTCCGAACTAGTAGGCTACCAGAAAGGGAAAAAAAAACTTTAACGTTTTTGCTCTGAATTCATTTGTAATCCCTGCATGATTTTAGTCATACATGATAAATATCAAATACGTAATAGCTTGACTACAAGTTTAAAAACAACGCTGCAATTAAGGAAATTAAACTTACCATCATGAAATGTGTCTACACAGGCGATAATGCCAAAAAGAAAGAGAAACATCGGAAAATAGGCATATTTTATTCAAGACATTATTATATGACATCAACATGCATTTATCATTCTTACAATCACTGCCAGAACTTAAAATTGGGTTCTATTATTTTTCCTCAACTGTTCTCCTCACAAAACGAAATTCGTTTCAAACACAAATTTGATAAGAACAGAGTAGAAATTATTAGCAACACCAAAATAACAGCAAAGCTAATGTTTTCTGTTAGTTTAAGCACAAACTAAGAAAAGTAAAACCAAACATTGGCTACGTTTACATGCAACCAAATAATCAATTTGTAATTGGATTGACGCTTGGTCGCACTGAAAAACCTTAATGTAAACACCTTAATCGATCCGATTGAGCTCGATCGGAATGCAATTTTGATCGGATTGAAGGGGGTGGTTTATTCCTTTTCTAATACGATTGAGAGTGCATGTAAACACTCGATCGGATTGAACCACCAAAATAACAGCAAAGCTAATGTTTTCTGTTAGTTTAAGCACAAACTAAGAAAAGTAAAACCAAACTTTGTGGCAATAATTAAGACCAAACTTAACATGGTGTGTGTTTATGGTGCCTGTGGGCAATGTTGTCTCGGCGGGAGTGGGGCGGGGCATGGTGGAGATGGGGCTTAGGTAGACGATATTATCAGATATCGCAATATTTTTAAAGGCGATTATCGATAAGATATTTTTGACATATTGCCCAGCCCTAGTTAGGCTTTACATATGAATTGTGGTTGGTGTCCAGAATGTTACACTTTATATTAAGTGGACAGTTCCTGAGGAGTTACCATGTAAGTACACTGGTATTACAGTGGTGCACCAACTCCACCAACTTGAGATCCAACTCTTCCCACTTTACCTATCCCTAAACCTACCCATTTCCACCCCCTGGATCCCATTTCCACCCCTAAACCTACCCATCTCCACCCCCTGGATCAAATAGTTCAAATTACTCTTATACATATTGTTGTTACAAAATGTAGTTATATATGTCCTGTTACACATTTGTACTTACACAAACCATTCGGAGGGTTGTTACATATGTGTAGTTACAGAAATATTACAGCTCTAGATACTATGTACCAATGTGTACTTACACTGTGGTTACATACTACGTACACATCTAGTTACTAAGTAAGTACACAGGTATTAGGGCCACTTAATATAAAGTGGGACGTGTAGAAGTTTTGATGTAGAAGAATGGAGTCTCCCCTTTCTCTCCGCTTGAGAATTTTGCCTAAAGAACTGTCATCCTATCCTAGTGCCAACCAACTTTAGCTTCAGTGTGCCCAGTGTGCGTGTGCTGAACTGCTGAAACAGCCTGTCAGCAGCATCTCTCAGGAATACCAGGGCAACTGACTGTCATGCAACTCAAAACGGGATCTTGTTTTACCACATGTTTACTTGGAGTCTGTTGACATGTCTTACTGGAACTGAGAGGTGGGAAGAGTTCAGTTCAGTTCACAAAGTACACTGTGTTTGAAGTGTGGACATACACTGGGACAGAATCTTTGACAGTGTGATATTAAGCCTTTGCCTTGGTCATGTTTATGAACTGCTTTAGGTCATCCTACCTTTCCATGCCCTTCACAAGGACAAACACTCAAAGCTTTTCTTTTTTTTTAACCACTCACATTACTCCTTGCTTTCCTCTCTTGCCATATTCACTTAAAAGAATCTGGCCAACTGCTCAGTACCGTTGTCATGGCAACAGCAGCCTCCTGCAGCATCTCCTTTCCCCTACAACCTCCCCCTCTGGTCTCATCCTCCCGTCCCCAGGCAGACCTGAGGGGCCTGCGTCCGCCCCTGTCCTTGCCCCCAGCACCAACCCCTTCTTCTGGAGGTAAGGTTATGATGTGAGACTGCTTTTGCTCCTGATCCAACCTCCTTTTCAACAGCATGCTGGAAAACTAGGCATTGTGTGGTTCCGGTTTCATCTAATCTGTTTTCCTAATGGAGTGGTGTGGTTTAGTGGCTAAACGCTCATGGCGGGTTACTGGAAGGCTGCATGTACCTGCATTGTGCCTTCAGCACTGTGCCCTTGAGCAATGAACTTAACCCCAGGTTACTCAAGGTGATTGTTCATGTTATAAATGTACTATGTCACTTTTGATTAAAGCAAATAAGAGTTTTTCTGTATTGACTACTTATTAATAACTATAGGCTGATTATTCTGTCAGGGCCAGTTTCTGCTACTATATGTTATGGATGGATGGATATTTGCTTGTTAAATGGTTTGAGGTTTTGGCTGTTTTTGGCTGTTTTTTATATACAGTGCAGTACGATTAGGTGATATATTATGAATATTTATGATATATTCAAAATTATTTCATTGACAATATATAATTAAGTAACATTGCAGTGATTTCATTGTCAATTTAATTTGGCCATTAATAGGTTTATGAAGTTGGTATTAGGGGCACGGCACTGGATTAGTTCTCATCATACCTCTCTGATAGATCAGTTAAGGTGATGATTGGAAACTCGTCCTCTCCTTCTGCTCCGCTCACCTATGGGGTACCTCAGGGGTCCCTCTTGGGGCCTATCTTATTTTGTTTGTATATGCTCCCCTTGGGTTCAATCATGAGGAAATATAATATTTCATATCATTGTTATGCTGACGATACTCAGATCTACATTCCTCTTAGCTCTGATCACTCTTTTTCTGACCTTTTTAATTTCTTTGACGATATTAAAGGCTGGACTGGCTGAAACTTTCTCCAACTAAATGAGAGCAAAGCTGAGATTGTTGTCTTTGGACCCCCAGGTGCTGTCTCTGATATCACTATTAATCTAGATTCTATGTCATCAAACATTCATCATTTTGCTAAAAACTTAGGTGTGATTTTTGACACTGATCTGAATTTTTAAAAACAGATAAGTGCTGTGGTGAAGAACAGCTTTTTTCAACTAAGGCAAATAGCCAAATTAAAATCTATGCCCTCGTTTAAGGATTTGGAGATAGTTACTCACGCCTTCATCACTTCCAGACTTGACGATATTAAAGGCTGGACTGGCTGAAACTTTCTCCAACTAAATGAGAGCAAAGCTGAGATTGTTGTCTTTGGACCCCCAGGTGCTGTCTCTGATATCACTATTAATCTAGATTCTATGTCATCAAACATTCATCATTTTGCTAAAAACTTAGGTGTGATTTTTGACACTGATCTGAATTTTTAAAAACAGATAAGTGCTGTGGTGAAGAACAGCTTTTTTCAACTAAGGCAAATAGCCAAATTAAAATCTATGCCCTCGTTTAAGGATTTGGAGATAGTTGTTCATGCCTTCATCACTTCCAGACTTGATTATTGCAATGTTCTTTATATGGGTCTCAATCATTCATCGCTGAATCGCTTGCAGTTGGTCAAGAACGCAGCCGCGAGGTTGCTAACTGGTACTAAGAGGAGAGAAAGCATTTCTCCTGTCCTAGCATCTCTTCATTGGTTACCGGTGCAGCATTGGATCCATTTTAAGATTTTATTATTTGTGTATAAAGCATTAAATGATCTAGCCCCATCATACTTGTCCCGAACTTCTCAGCTATCAGCAATCCTCTCGCTCTCTCAGATCCTCTGATAAACTTTTCTTGCATATACCTCACTCTCGCTTGAAATTGAAGGGGGATCAGGCATTTTCTTTAGACGGTCCTAGACTATGGACAGCATACCTCTGGACATTAGATCTGCGCCTTCCCTTCCTGTTTTTAAATCCCGCCTGAAGCGGCTTTTTGGATGAAATGTATGTTGGTGTATGTTACTGTGTTTTTGTATTGATTATGTGTAGGGATGCACCGATATGAAAATTTTGGCCGATACCGATAACAGAAAAAATTAGCCGATATGGTGGCCGATATATCGTGCATCCCTAATTATGTGTTTTTTGAGTCATTTCTTTTTATTCTCTTAATCTCTATATTTACTTTATTTGTATATGTAAAGCACTTTGGCATACACTAGCTGTTTTTAAATGTGCACTATAAATAAACTGACCTTGAACTTTATAAGAACCTGAAAAAAGCACAAATGTCAGGGCATGTCAAAAACACCCTCAAACCCCATAGGGTTAAGTTTCCTTGTGTTCATTTAGTGAAGAAGTCAATGGAAAACATAACTTGATGGATTTTTGCTGATTTGTCTAGTTCATTTTTTGTGAACATTTTGAATAGGTTACCGTAATAATAAAGTTGCAACATTACAAGAAATAAAGTCATAATATTTTAAGAATCATCTCATTGTTGCTTTTATAGGAATAAAGTATGATTTAACTAATTAATCAGATGCATTTATTGCATTGATGAAGTTGCTGCTTCAGCGGCTTATTGCTTAGGCTTGTTTTATTTAACTTGGCACTAAAGCATGGGTAGGATTTTTAAAATGTTTTAAGCCTCATGCTCCCCAAGGCAGCATCTATTTATCAAAAATACAGTAAAAATAGTAATATTATGAAATATATTTGAAACAGAAATTAACTATGTAAAAGCCGTTACTTACAATCCTTGCTCAATAAAAGTATGAATTCTCAAAATTTTGAATGGTAATGCATTTTTTTAGCATTATTGACTAGCCTTATTGAGCAGATAATTTTGAGCAAATATACTTACCAATAAGCTTTGATATGGTTTGCTAAATCCCTGTTCATTAACACGAGTGTGTGTACCTGTGTGTGTGTGTCTAATGTCTGTGGAGCAGAATGAGAGTAATTCTGCACTAATGAGCTGCTCTGGAATGTCAAAACACCATGTTCTGTCCCAATTGACTGTGTGTGTGTGTGTGTGTGTGTGTGTGTGTTCACCTTGATCCCTCACTGATCTCTTGTTTGATGACACAAATTGCGGAGCACAGTCTAACTTTCGGTCGTCTTTAACTTGTGTGTTAAGAATATCTGCATTCACAATGTAGGAACACAATGTGTATATGTTTTTCATATTGCAAGGTCACATTTTAGGATATTTAGAGGGCACAGTGATCATCAAAATAAATGTGGAAACTCTGACCTTTCATTCATATTCAGTAAAGCTTGAGGAAATAATTACAGTCTGCTTTGTTTTTTTTTCATGCACAACCATTTTCTTGCCTTCCTTTCCCTGTCTATCCTCTATTGATCGTGATCAAAATAATAGAAAATGTGTTCAAAATGATTTTCCTTTCCTTTGAAGCCACATTTCCCCTGTGTATTGACTTGATGCATCAGACATCATTTCCCATTTTCTAAAAGATGTTATCGTATGAGTTGAAAGGCTGTGTTTTGCAGTTTCCCACAGGTTTAGACCTACAGAGAAGCTGCAGGATATCAAGTCTTAAAACCTTTCAGAGCTCAACTCAAGAGGGCATCCAAGAGAGAGGCAGGGAACTGTTCCAATGGCTGCTTCTTATTTCCTTTCTCCATCGCTGGGTCTTTTCTCTCACAACACACACACACTTTTCTTTTTTCCCTATTTCTTTCTCTAAATTAGGGCTGGACAATAATTCAATATCAATATGTATCGCGATATAATTTTTTTCAATAACGGTGATATGATTTTTAAACACATTTCCGATATTTCGATATTACCAGTTTCCCATACATTGATTTATTTGTGCCGTTTGACTTCGTTGAATAAGCATGAGCTCTGCACGTTTCAAAATCATAACACGGCGCGGGTGTTTTATATGAATGCATCTCTGAAGGGAACCGACTGTCGTCAGAAAAGTTTCGATGGCATTTTCATTTGATCTGATAAAGTAGCATTCATGCGTGGAGCTGCTGTGATTACAGCCATTACTGGAGAAACCGCTAGTTTTATCACTCTAAAAGCTCCTCCTGCTGGCAGAGGATGAGTTTGCATTTCAAATAAGCCCGTCTCCAGCAACATTTCCAGTTTTTGTTGTTGTTCAATTTTTTTTGTTTTCTGCAGCGACTCGGAGCACTTTTCATACCCTTTTTTCTGGCTGAAGCACATTTGTTTCAATCTATAAGAATAATCAGCCTACACTACCAGTCAAAAGTTTTTGAACAGTAAGATTTTTAATGTTGTTTTTTTTATTTTTTTTTAAGAATTCTCTTCTGCTCACCAAGGCTGCATTTATTTGATCCAAAGTACAGCAAAAACAGTAAAATGTTGAAATATTTTTACTATTTAAAATTGCTTTCTATTTGAATAAAAATATAATTTATTCCTGTGATCATACATAGGTAAATTTTCAGCATCATTACTTCAGTCTTCAGTGTCACATGATCCTTCAGAAATCATTTTAATATGCTGATTTGCTGATTATCAATATTTAAAACAGTTGAGTAATTTTTTTTTTCAGGATTCTTTGATGAATAGAAAGATCCAAAGATCAGCATTTATCTGAAATAAAAAACTTTTGTAACATTATACACTATTCCATTCAGTATAATTTTTATAATTTTTTGGGGAAAGAAATGATAGAAATTTATACTTTTATTTAGCAAGGATGCTTAAAATTGATCAAAAGTGATGATAAAGGCATTTATAATGTTACAAAAGATTTCTATTTCAGATAAATAGTGTTCATATCGATATCAGAATTATATCGTATCGACCGAAATTAAGAAATATATCGTGATATCAATTTTGGCCATATCGTCCAGCCCTACTCTAAATGTGAATGAAAGCTCAATTTTGTTGTATCTAGACTTTCTGTTTCTCTCTTGTGATACTCTTCTGACCAACTGTACCCAAGATCAGAAAATTAAATCAACCCCAGTTTACTTATGATGAGGCTAACTTTGTTCATATTACTATATCTGGATTATATCTGGATTGTCGTCTACTGATCAACCATATAGTAGATATTGTGTAAGACAGGGTTGCTCAATAGGTGGCCCGCAGGCCACATCCGGTCCGTGAGAGAAAAAAGTTTGGCCCGCGCTAATTTCAAATAATGTGGCATGAAAATTCTAACGCAGCATCAGAAAGCTACATTAACTCACATCGTGTCTACACCGGACGCGAGTGACGCGGCGCGACGCAATAAAATACAATAACTCCTTATAATCAGTGATGCTGTCTTGGATGCGGCGCGACATGACAAATCAGTAAACTGCTGACTCATTCTATTTATAACGTACTGACACAACGTTCAAATGATTTGCAATGCTTTGTCGTGTCCAATGTAGAAACGATGTGACCACAAAGACATGGCGAGTGTGTAGAAAAGAAAAGTGGACACGGAAAATAGTCTCTTTTTTTCATAACAATAATCTGTCAAATTGCCTGATCTCCTCACAAATATTTGGCAGTTAACACATTTTAAAAGACAGTCCACCCCCCAAAAAAAATAACTCCTTATAATCAGTGATGCTGTCTTGGATGCGGCGCGACATGACAAATCAGTAAACTGCTGACTCATTCTATTTATAACGTACTGACACAACGTTCAAATGATTTGCAATGCTTTGTCGTGTCCAATGTAGAAACGATGTGACCACAAAGACATGGCGAGTGTGTAGAAAAGAAAAGTGGACACGGAAAATAGTCTCTTTTTTTCATAACAATAATCTGTCAAATTGCCTGATCTCCTCACAAATATTTGGCAGTTAACACATTTTAAAAGACAGTCCACCCCCCAAAAAATTTTTAATTCTGAATCATGTCAGTCCAAACACTTTTTTTTTTCTGTGGACCACAAAAGGGGGATCTGAAGAATCTTTGCACAGCTCATTTCAATACATTGTGAATAATATGTGTGTGAGTGTGAGTGTGAGTGTGAGTGTGTGTGTGTGTGTGTGTGTGTGTGTGTGTGTGTGTGTGTTTTACAATGTGTGTGTGTGTGTGTAATTGACACACTACTGGTCAAAAGTTTGGGATCAGTAAGACGTGCAATGTTTTTTTTTAAAAAGTCTGTTATGCTCATCGGCTGCATTTATTTGATCCTGCAAAAAGTTACTACAATATAAAATAATGGTTTCTATTTTAATATCCTTTAAAATATAATTTATTTCTGTAATGCAAAGCTAAATTTCCATCAGCCATTACTCCAGTATAAAGTGTCACATGATCCTTTTTTAAAAGACAGTCCACCCCCCAAAAAAATTTTAATTCTGAATCATGTCAGTCCAAACACTTTTTTTTTTCTGTGGACCACAAAAGGGGGATCTGAAGAATCTTTGCACAGCTCATTTCAATACATTGTGAATAATATGTGTGTGAGTGTGAGTGTGAGTGTGTGTGTGTGTGTGTGTTTTACAATGTGTGTGTGTGTGTGTAATTGACACACTACTGGTCAAAAGTTTGGGATCAGTAAGACGTGCAATGTTTTTTTTTTAAAAGTCTGTTATGCTCATCGGCTGCATTTATTTGATCCTGCAAAAAGTTACTACAATATAAAATAATGGTTTCTATTTTAATATCCTTTAAAATATAATTTATTTCTGTAATGCAAAGCTAAATTTCCATCAGCCATTACTCCAGTATAAAGTGTCACATGATCCTTAAGAAATCATTCTAATATGCTGATTTATTATTAGAATTATCAATGTTGGTAACTGCATCCAAATATTTTTTTTTTGGAAACTGCAATACTTTTTTTAGGATTCTTTGATGAATAAAAAGTTAAAAAGAACAGCACTTAGTCAAAATATATGTTTTTTCTAACAATATAAATCTTTGCTATCACTTCTTAACAATTTAACACATCCTTGCTAAATAAAAGTTTTAATTTCTTTCAAAAAAAAGAAAGAATAAAAATGTACTGACCCCAAACTTATTTACTGACATCAAAACTTAGATGGACATGTTGATATTTTGTGTGCAGGATTTAAGAAATGATTTGTATATGTTATGGAGGAATGCACAGTGCATGTAGGGGGTGTGGCCTGCACTAAGTGTGCTGTGTTTCACTTCTTAAGCAGACTACTGAAAATGACTGGAGAAGTCTGTGTCAACAGAGAGAAGCCTGAACTTTCACGGGAAAATCAAGTTGACATTTTGGTAAAAAAAAAAAGAAAATTTAAACATCATTAAGGTGCATTTAGATGGGGTGAATTTCCATTTCATGGCGACTTTAAACTTTTTTTTTCCTTTCTTTTTTTCTTACTCACACACAACAATAGACCTGGTAATTACCTTCTCATTGAACATTGAGCATTAATGTGCTTTTGTTTACTGGTTTTGCACCCGTACTAAAAATGTAAATGTAACAAATTAATTACATATTGGTACATATTTCATATGTTATTAGCATTATTAATGTTTTGTTTTGTTTAATTATTCATTTCTGTTACATAGGCATATATTTCTTATATAATAAATCTAAACGATATAACATTCATTTATTTATTTATTTCAAGAATTATTGCCATTGGTCTGATTAGGTCAATATTGTGCACCAATAACAAAAAGGGCTTTCATCCAAGGTGAAGTGCTTAAACATTTTATATTTGACCCTTTTTTAAATGTATTTATTTATATTATTTATCAGACTGCTATGAAAGCATTGTGGGAACACTTCTTAAATGTCCGCCTATAATTAGCTATTACCACTTCTCATAACCTGCAGTTTTATACTTTTATTTTGTAATGTTTTTTTTACAGAGGCCAAAAAAATCCCTTGCTTCCTCAGAGAAATCACTGTCAAATATACAGTGTCAGCACTGTTACCTGCTATTATGTTTGTTTGGTGTGTATAGATGTGCTTGGTATTGGGTGGAGGTGTTTTTCTCTCTCTAGCTGTTTGCTCTTTGATGTGCGTCTGAAGCAACTGAGCCAATGGTGTCGGTTAGCTCAAGGTGACACAGTGCTGCCATGCCTGCCTGCAGCAAAACTGCTCACACACATGCACACAAACACACATATGATTTCAACCAGCCTTGTTTATCTTTTGATTCCTCATTTTTCACTTTTTCACCTTCAGTTGAGTCTGTTGGACTAATAATGATAACAGTTTGGACCACCCAGAAGAATCTCTCTTATGCTTGTATCATTTGACCAAATAATCCTGCAAATGTGAGTGTGTGCGCGTGCACACTTTAATCTCCTGTCATTCTGTCACTTTCTCCAGGGACACTGCATTGAATACTGTCAAATCCAGCCATTTCTGGTTGACAGATCATTTAACATTAAAACATATTGCTATTTCTCACAAAATTTGTAGTTTTACTAGCAGCCTCTCTGACATGATATGCTTATTTGGAGGTTAAATTTAAAGTTGTCTTCATCTTTATACATGCACTGCTGTGTGTTTGAGTTAGACAGAGAGAGAGAGAGAGAGAGAGGAGAGATAAAGAGAGAGAAAAAGCACATGACAGCATCTCACGATAACTCTAGTAGTGTCACAAGTTGCTGGCAACAGCAGCGGCTGTGGGAACATCATCTAGTGCTTGCTATCAGAGAAGAAACGCTCACTTAGCCAGCTGCTGTTCCTCCTCCGGTGCTGTATCGCAATTGATCTCTGGATGACAGCCATGTTAGTGCACAGATATCATGTCTGATTCCTTCTGGACCATTCTCTCCAATTTCTCCCTGCCGGAGAGAAGCATGCTCCGCCGATCCAAGAGGTACAGCTATCCATTTTCATCTCTCTACCTCTATGCTTTTTTTCTGTATTTTGTTGATAGTCAGGCAACTTGTTTTTTTCAGTCACATGAGCTGTAATTGATGGAATGCTGCAGGCTGTCTTGAGGTTCTGCTTATGTTGGTGTGCTCTGTGATTTTTCTCCCTGTTGTTTGTGCTGTATTCCTGTGGTCATGCTCATTTCAGACCCTCCACATGCACATCGTACTATGCTCCTTCTCTGTCAGTGTGCGTAAAAGTAATGACCGCCCTTCAGCCAGGGGTGCAAATTATGACGCGACCAGACATGCACACAAACAAGGTGTGCAAGGTTAGTCTTTAATGACATGATGTTTGAGAGTGGACGGTTCTGCTCTGACCTACCATGCCGAAGTGAACTTGTACGCAGATGTGCTCAAATGTGCAAGCTGAGTTAAATAGAGATCATTTCTAATTGCTTTCCATCCTTCCCTGCTTATGTTTTTCCTGTCTTCCTGTAGCTTGGAGAGACAGATGAGGGGAGGGCACTGCTTGCATAGCAACAGAGCTGAGACTGTTGTAGAGTGATCTGCTTCTTTCCACTCCACATCCATCTCTGTAGTGACATGCTCATAGTGATGCTGTCTGAATCATTCAGTGGCCATGACATTGGTGCAGTGCACAGTGTGTTGTCTAAGTCATAATTTAGAAATAGCCTCGTGTGAATGATGCATGAAAGTATGAATGAGACTTTAAATTGTATGTCTTGTAAAGTAGAGGTGTACTGTTACTTTTCTAAGTGATCAGAATTTTCACAGTCACATATGCTTGCTGTGTACAGTATCATACTTTATCGTACATACTTTTATTCAGAAAGGATACATTCATTTGATCAAAAGTGACTAAAGACGTATAATGTTACAAATGATTTCTATTTCAAATAAATATTAAGCAGCACAACTGTTTTCAACACAGATAATAGGAAATGTTTCTTGAGCACTAAATCTGCATATTAAAAAAATATTTCTGAAGGATCATGACGCTATATTTCTGAAGTTCCAAAAGCACCAGAGAAGACCTGCTGGCAGAGAAGCCCGTTTGCTGTTTTGTTCAGACTAACGTGAAGATTAACCCATGTTTTATGCTGCAAACACGCAGGGTTGTAAATGTGAACTGGTGGATCGACAAGATGATGGTCTAATGCATTATAAATATATATTATATATATATATATATATATATATATATATATATATATATATATATATATATATATATATATATATATATATATAAAGTAAAATATATTTGTTATTTAATTAATATAATAATTGATTGATAATTGTTTCAATTAATATAATAATTGATACTTTTGAAAAATAGTTTAAAGGTTGAAATGTGAAGTTTATGATTTTATCAAATCTAACCTAAATCATGCTTTTTACAGTCATTTTACAGTTTAAAATGTTACCATAGACATTTCCTTACCCCGCTCATATGGTATTAGTTTTATTTGTGTAGGTCTTAAAAAGTCTTAAATTTGAGCTTAAAAATTCTGCAGATACCCTGCCAAGCATCCTGACCCCGTCCCTATAATGACCCACTGCCCTTTCTGAGAAGATGATTAATATAATGTAGATGTGTTGTGCCTGTAGCAGACACCATCAGTGACTGAGCTGAACCTGCAAACACACGCCAGTTAGGGTTGTCATGATAACAGCATTTCATTATTCAGGTACCGATATCAGTGAAATTTCACAATTCTCGATACCAATTTGGATATTGCAACAAAAACTAATTTGCTGTTGATTGCATTTTTCCTATTTGTTTCAAGTATTTACATAGTTAAAAAGTAATGCGAATAATTATAAATTAGTCATACAATTCTAATAATTGTAAACAAATAATTTTGTAATAATTTTCATTCAGTATTGTTTTAATCTTATTTATATGTGTATAGTATTTATTAATATCTTGCATTGTCTTTTATTTAGATTTTTTTTCCATTTTAATTTTAATGACCAAACAGAGAAGTTTGGAAAATGGATGGAAGGATTTTAAATTTAGTTTTAGTAATTTTGTTTGTTTTTGTCATTTTATTAGTTTTTTTTTGTTTATATTTCTAATTTGCTTTGATTTATTTATTTTCCTTTTTTAATTTTATTGACTTTAGCCGTTCAGCTTAAGCTTATTTTATTTTAGTTACCAAGGTGACATTTTAATATATGTATTTTAAAGTTTTTCATATAATATTTATATATTTTTTTTTTTTTAATTTTAATTCAATTATGACAATGATTTTTAATAGTTCTAATTTTAATTAACAATAACAACACTGTTTTCAATGTTCTTTGTTATTCAAAATATATTTTGACATCACAAATTTTTTTTCTGTCTATTTACAACTGCTTAAGAAAAAAACTGACTGTTTACACACAAATATTTCCACTTAGACAAGCATTTTGACCAAGAAGTGCACTTGACCTCTCGCACAAGAGTTCTTTACAGAATACAAGCACAAAGTGTTTGACACGTGTGTGTGTGTGTGTGTGTGTGTGTGTGAAGCAGTTATAACTCACCAGTCTCCTTTGTCTCTGGGGTGTTGCCGAACTAGCTGCAGTCTAACACCTCACTTGTCAACTTGCATCAACTCGCATGACTCCACTATAGAATTTCCCAGTGGTATCATGTATGTCTTGATGTGGTCTGTGTAACATGTTTCAAAGTGTAAAGGTAAAGAAATGTAAAGCTGAGCAGAATGACCGCACACCCTCTCAACAGTAGCTTTTTAAGCCCATGTGATGCTGCCATAGCCACTGCTGGGTATAATAATAACTAAAGATCCTTTATCTCCCTTTACGCTTTCTTCTTTTCTTTCCATCATTCTCTTCATCTGTGGCCTCATCGTCTGCTCCTATCATTCAGCCTCCCTTCAGCATTCTCATTATAATCACTCCCCTTAACACTTTAGTCTGTGTGTGCATGCAAAATGTCTTTGAGTCTCTCATGAAAAATTCAGCAGAACCAATTTCTTATCAGACTGTTAAATTGTCCTCTTCCTTGATGATATGGAATGTTACATGCAATTGATTTCTCTCTTTCTCTTTTTCATTTTTTTTCTGCACTCAATATAGCCACTTAGCCTGTGGAAAGCCTTCTTAGGCTCATCTGAGCAGGTCTCAGTCATTGATTCATTGTATTTTAGACAGTGGTTGATGGTTGTTTGCATTTTAATTACCCACATAGGAATGCTACAGGCAGCATGATAACTATAAATGTGGCACCTTTGGGCCACCATATTCCTGTCTTTCCAGAAGAAAATTACTCTAATTTGAAATGAAAATGACTGCACAATATTGATAGTACCTTGATTACATGAAGGAAGCTCGAGGCGGAAACCATCAGTGTTGTAATTGGCTTTCTGGCCAGCATTGATCCTGTCAGGCTGGTTTGCATTTCTTTAAACTACTATTCCCATTGTTTCAGTTATATTATGCTTGCCGAAATCGGGTCAAGCTTGTTATAAAAGAGGCAATGCATGTGTTTATTTTCTCATTTTCCCCCTCTCAACCTGTCCACAGTGTTGAGTGGGGTGGAGCACTAGGCTAGCATGTGTTTGCTCATAATTGCAGTGTTCACTATTAATTGGCTCCTTGCATCTGCTCATGGCAATTACACCATTCAGCTCATGGCATTTGGCAAGCCTAGACCAAAATAACACACTCTTTCAGGTGGATAATAATTTGATATGCTAAACAGCAGAAATTATTTTTCTATGCATTTTAACTACTATTATCTATCAGTATTGTTCTGCAGCTCAGTACACAGAGCAAAGTAAAGGCAGTTCAGCTCACATTATCCTGCCCAGCAGCATGGAGGAGTGCAATTGCTTTCTGTTGTCTACTGAGACTCTGCTTCATTTCTCATGAATGAAGATCCTCCATTATAGCATCTTATCTGACTTATCTAAAATCAAGTTTAGAGGGATAGAGTGGTAGAGCTCTGACAGTTTTTCACAAATACCTCACTATTGCTTCTTTTATCCACAGGATTTGTACTCGAGGCTATGCAGTATGCCTGCAGAAGTGTTTATTCTCAAATGTAGGCTTTTTACTAGAGTATTTATGCTGTTGTGTACAATCTAATCCAGGATAAGTGAGTGTAAGAGTGGATTATCTTTTTCTTAGTTCAGGTTGCCCATTTTTAGAGAGCCATAGTGTGCGTTTGAACTGATGTGAACTAAACGAAAATCTAAAATAAGCATATAACTGTAAGGGAAACAGGTCAATAATTTAGCTCAAAGGGAATCATTTAAGACATAACCTGTTGACTAAAGCGTAGAGAGCATAATTATACTTCATGTACACTTCATAATTGTTAATTGTATCTAAACATAAACAAATTCTTCCAAACCTAATGTGTCATTCAAAACAGCTCACAACAATTCCAGTCACACTTGAATTCGTTTAAATGAAGCTTAATCAACTCAAACAAACTCGAATGAACATAGAAGAAATGAAAACAAGCAGGTTTGCTAGTGAATAAAATTGACATTTCTTGGTGTTTAGAAGTCGAGGGGAAGCAATTCTCTCTGCAATTACTGTAATTAAGGGATAACTTTCTTTTCACATGTGTGAATCCTACACAGCTGCTCATGTTATTATCATGTAAATTGTACCAGGGCTTTTTCCTGCCATGTTTTCCCCTTTTATTTTCTGATGATGGAATGATGTTTTAATGAGAGTGTGCAGCTCTTTTCAGCATCATACCTTCTGGAGTTTCATTTCCAAGGTCAATTTATTCCAAAATGCACTTTAATTTTGTTCATTATTGCTAATTCATGTCAATATCCACCCACACACTCACCTATAAACATTTTCTGGATAACAGTCAGCTTCTTATTCATTCTAATTCTTATTCTTATCAGCTGTGTTAAGCTTTCATGACAGCACTTACAGGTTGTGGCTGTTTGTGTACAATAAGTGCTTGAGTAAATTAAATGTCTTTATTGAAAGTGTCTCTTTCAATATAGTTAAGAAAAAAATATTATTCTTAATTAGTCCACACAGCCATTTGCATATACTCTGCATCAAAAAGTGTCAGCTTTGTAAATATATGTTGGTTATATATCTAGTCAGAAAGACTCGTGAGCAGCAACCTTGAGAAGGGGTTAAAGGGATAGTATTGTGTGGCATAAATTCTCTTCCATAGACCGTGAGTCTATTTAACATTAACGTGATCAATCCATGTTGTGAATGTAAGCGTATTATGATATAACCAGTAAAATGTCTTATTATATAAGCCACAACATAAGTATAATGTAAAAAATAATAATAACAATAAAACTTACTAAATAAACAAAATAAAAATGTTAACAAAACTGCAATAGTATTCATATATGTTTTTGATGCAGAGTATATGCAAATGGCTGTGGACGCTTTAAGAATAAGATTTTTTTTTCTTAATTATATGTAGATATTTAATGAACATTTAGGTAATTACTGATTTACAGCTCAAACGAAAATAATATTAAACATTGCACATTGATAAAATGGAAATGATAGTGGATTTATTAACTTGCTTTATCTGCTAAAGATTATATAACATATACATTTGCATAGAGATCAATTTTTTTCTCAACCTTTTTGCTCTGGCTGAGACTCTCATCTTGTCACCAGCGGGTGCTGTCACTCATGTCTCTGGAAATCACCAGGTCTCATTAAATGTATGATTTAAGGTCATTGCAGATCACTGTCAGTGTAAGCGCTATTTTAGATAAGACTGCTTTATAGTTTATACTTTTATACCATTGAATTAAGTCATTGAATGGTACAAGTCTTCATTGTTAATATCAGCATAAATTCAAAGAAGACTAATTAATATTGCAGGATGCTTGGCATTGGTTTGACACAAACAGACTGAATGAGAGCACACTGCTGTTAAGATGTTTTTTGCAGAATAGATAGATGCAGTATAGCTTCTCTGTGAGTAGGGGATGAGATGTCTTGATCATAACCATTTTTAGCATTTTGCGGTCAGCATGCACGTGGCAGATAACATGACAGTGCTTTTCTGATGTCTCGTTCACCTAACAACCTTCTCCAAAAAAATCTCATCTTTAAGCCAGCACCAATAGAAATCTTTTCTTATCAGCCACTTTAGAAGAAAGACCTTTCTTTAAGTATTAATGTTCCAGTGTTAGCTCGTGAGTCATCGATTTTCTCCAGGTTTCTCGCTTTTCTTCTTCCTCACACCCCTTGCTTTCTCTTTTTCTCCATGTCTCCCGCTGTGACTCTACTCACTTCTGAACCTCCATTACACACTGAATGATGGCTGCCACTGTGAAAGTGGCACAGGTCTCTGATGTGATAGTTACTCTTTCTGCAACACTGTTTGTACCAAAATGCATTCATGCAGTTATCAAGAAAATTACCAAACACTTTTAATGTCATTGTCATGGTCGGAAAAGGCTCAGAACAGCGGTAACATAATGTCAAATGTGTGAAATGCTCAACAGCGATGGCAAATTTTCTGCAGTGTGAGATGCAGATTTCAGTTTTTTTACACACCCATACCCATTCCTGAAAGTTTTTGGACACACAATTGACTGTACTTGAAAACATATTGTCTTTGCCTCATAAATCAGAATGTCAAACAAGTGACATTCATTTTAAAGACTTTTAGCACAAAATTTTTTTATTTTTTTTTATAAAAAAAATTCAAAGGTTTAGTTCTGAGATTGGCTCTGTTTTCACTGGTGTTCCTCAGGGGTCAGTCTTGGCCCTTTAATTTTTTATATTTATCCATCACCACTTGGCCATCTCCTGAGATCGCTTGGCCTCCATTATAATTTGTATGCTGACGATACACAGATTTATATACATTCAAAACCTGATGAGCACCCTGACATTGCTTTTCTTTCTGACTGTATTATGGCGATAAAAACATGTATAAGTTATAATTTCCTGTGTCTGAACAGTGGTAAAATCAAAGTTATGCTCATTGGTTCCTGTCATCAAATTTCTAAAGCTGGTTCTCTGTTTTTGACTTTCGTTGACTCGTTTTGGAAATCCAGAATAGAGTGAGGAACCTTGGAGTTATATTTTTATGCTAATCTGTCAATCGATTCTTTTGTTCAGAGTACTGTTAAAACATCTCAAGCAAATCTTCTGCAAAATTTTACTGTAGCAGAAATGCTGATAAATTCCTTTGTCGTCTCTTGGATAGATTATTGTAACGGTCTTTTAGCTGGAGTTTCTAAATCCACTCTAAACAAACTGCAATATGTACCAAATTCGGTCGCCAGGATCTTAACTGGGTCCAGGATATGCAACCATATTACTCCAGTTTTAGAATACTTGCATTGGCTCCCAGTCAGGTTAAGAGTTGATTTCAAAATTATGATTTATTTAACAGAACTGTTACATTCCTTACACTCCTAATCGCAGATTACGCTCCTCACAACTTGCTGGTGGTTCCTCAAACACGCTTGAGATCTATGGGTGACAGTGCATTCTCTTCCTATGCTCCCACCCTTTGAAATTCTCTGCCTCTTGAACTTAGGGAAGTTCAGACCTATGACATTTTTAAAGTTCAACTTAATACATATTTTTTTTTAAATTGCATTTGCTTGTTGATGCTTATTTTTTCATTTACTTTTATTGTCTTTAATTTTATTAATTGCATTTTTTATATTGTGTAGAGCAGTGTTTCCCAACCTTTAGTCGTGGCACCCTTTGGAAATTTTAACAAATTTGTGGCACCCTACAAAATTAATTTTGTCACAATATTTGAATTTCTAACTTCGATATGATACTTTGAAAAGTATAAATATTCGGTACAGCAGGGAAGAACTGCAGAATATACTGTCATACAGATATTTTTAATATTATTAAAAAAATGTGTCCATCAATGGTGGCAATCAGTAGGCTCATTTCTAATGAAAAGACCAATTTATATGACAGATTTTAATGTAGGCTTTTATTCATATGTAAACATTGTGAAATAGCAAGTTATAATGGTAATTAAACAAAGTTTAAGCGACTGAGCGGAGCGCACACGCATAGAGCGGCATAATACGCAGAGCGTCACACCACGTGAAAGCGAATCCTGAGCAGTGAACTAATTTTCGGGCAGCCGGAATTTCAGTGCATCTCTAATTATTGGCGATATCAGAAATGGATATTATATAATAGCTACTTTTATGAACATTTTAGCAATTTAAAAATAAATAAAAAAACTATTTTTTACATGGCACCCCTGCTCTCGACAGACGGCACCCCGGTTGGGAAACACTGGTGTAGAGCACTTTGAGAAGCTACTTTAAAAGACTCTTTATAAAATAAAGTTTATTATTATTATTATATAATACATTGAAGAGTTGTAACTCCAAAAACATTCACATTTTTGTAATAAATAGTTAGTAATGCTTCTGATTTAAGTTTTACAACACTAACTACACAAAACAGTTCTTGTTTCATTTCAAGTCTGACATTGTAGCGAGATGGCACCGACGATGATGGCTGCCTCCGTGGCGTGCTCCGCAGTTGTTTTTATGTTTTTGTTAGCTTGTCCTGTCTTTAGTTATTTCCCTGCAATCAGTTTCACCAGAGATGAATTGCTGGACATTCGGCAGTACACACCACCCGGTATATCACCGGTTTTCGATTATTCTGATGTTTTGCTGGACATTGTAGTCGGGGGAGCAGCGGCGCTGTTCAGACACTTCAGGACACGCAGACGGGGGAAGCGAGCCGGCGCGATTGTGAAGGTCAGGCAGCGTGGATTCAGGGCGCCATTGCCTAGCATACATCTGGCGAACCTCCACTCTCTACCCAACAAAACGGACGAACTTGAGAATCAACAGGGAAATCACGCGGCGGCGGGACATGCTTTTACATCAAAGCATCAGAGGTGGTGTACAGATGTAACTGTGTTAAAGAAGATGTGCTGTTCAGATCTAGAAGTGCTCTTCATTAACTGTAAGCCTTCCTACTCACCGCGGGAGTTTTGCTCATTCATTCTCGTCAGTGTTTACATTCCTCCGCAAGCGCACGTGAGCTCCGCTTTACAGAAACTCGCTGATCTGATCACAGACACAGAACAACAACACCCGGACTCTGTTTTAATCATTCTC
>NW_015505366.1:804162-860407 GCF_001515645.1 Sinocyclocheilus grahami
TTGCCTACAGAGCAAACAGGTCTGTGGATGATGCAGTCAACATGGGACTGCATTATGTTCTGCAACATCTAGACAGACGTTCGTGATGTTCGTGGACTTCAGCTCAGCCTTTAGCACTATCATCCCAAACCTCCTCCTGCCCAAACTAACTCAGCTCTCCGTGCCCACCTCCATCTGTCAGTGGATAAACAGCTTCCTGACAGACAGGCAGCAGCTAGTGAGGCTGGGAAAATACTCATCCAGCACCCGTATAATCAGCACTGGAGCTCCTCAGGGTTGTGTTCTCTCCCCACTGTTCTTCTCCCTGTACACCAACGACTGCACTTCTAAAGACCCCTCTGTCAAGCTCCTGAAGTTTGCAGACGACACCACACTCATCGGCCTCGTACAGGATGGTGACGAGTCTGCTTACAGTCAGGAGGTTTAAGAGCTGGCTGTCTGGTGCAGTCTCAACAACCTGGAGCTCAACACGCTCAAAACTGTGGAGATGACCGGAGGAACCCCCCTGCTCTCCCTCCACTCACCATCATGGACAGCACTGTGACTGCAGTGGAGATCCAGCACACTCCCTCTTTGAACTGTTGCCATCTGGTCGATGCTACAGAGCACTGAGCACCAGAACGACCAGACACAGGAACAGTTTCTTCCCTCAGGCCATCCATCTCATGAACACTTGACAATAACTGTGGAACACACACTATTTATTCACTCATACACTTGTTTATCTAACACACATACTCAGTCTACATTTCAATTTGCACATAATATACCTGTACATACCCTGTACATACAACTGTCTATTGTTATATACCTGTACATACAATTGTCGATTTGTATATTTTTATTCCTTATTCACTTGTTCTATTTTTTATTTATTTTTATTTTTTATTATGTGTTTTTTTTGTTCTGTCACTGTCATTCTGTTACACTGTGGAAGCTTCTGTCATGAAAACAAATTCCTCGTATGTGTAAACATACCTGGCAATAAAGCTCATTCTGATTCTGATTCATTAAAATGAGGGTTGATCATCATGACTGAAAGTAATGACTTGCCATTCAGTAACTATTCTGACTGATTCGGTGAATTTATCCGGTGAAAGATCATTACAGTTGATTCCAACCAATTTTTGTGAGCTGTTCTTTTTGATTGAGTTTTTGTTTATTTTTGAGTTTAGTCACTTAAGATATTGCCGAATAAAGACATAGTCTTGTATTTTGATGTCTTGTCTTGGCATTATTCTATGGAACACAGTCTTTTTATGTTAATTAGATTGTAGATTGTAGATTCAGCAGTGGCGTGATGTCTTGTAAAGGCTACAGCTTGCCTTTCTGATTGCTCAGCTATGTGTGCGTGTATGTCAATATTTTGCTCACATTGAATTAAGGAGCACTCATCCCTTACTTTTCACTACACTGCTCTCCGTCTTGCAATTCTGAAAGCTCAGCCGGTCATCTCTCCTCTCTGCAATGGAGCGTGAGGCTGTATTGTCCTAGCTGGAAGTCTCAAGGTTCATTTAAGCTGAGCTTTAGGTGGACGTTTTTCCCCCTGTCAGCTTGAGCTGGAGGCTTTTAGCATTTAAGCCAGAAGAAAAGAGAGCCGATATTACTGTACACTTTCAGCCTCATAAAATGAGACAGGTTTGTGTGACCTGAATTAGACAATGATCATCTGACTCCACTGCCATTTAGAGGTGATGTTCTTTCGTATTTGCTGTCTGTAATCTTTCTGAATGGGCATACTCTCAGATTCAGTATATTACAATGTCTTAACTCTGACCTGTTTTTACATTTGGCTCAATCTAAAAATCATCTTCTTAATTGTTTTTGCGCCATCTATTTAGTCATTATGCATAAATGTATGAGACAAATGATCATCCTGAATTTTGTTTTTGGTTCTTTTCTACAGCTGTCGGAGCAGCAACAGAAAGAGTTTGATAGTGACATCCAGCACCTCTCCTACTCTGCCTCGCCCCCATTCACCACTGCACGGACACCCAGGTAAAAGATATACCACTCCCTCCCCCTTATACAGGATGTGTTTAAAACCGTTTTGAGCTGTTTACCAAAAATACTTTTTTATGCATTTCATGCTCCCAATGTAAAATCTGTTCCAAACAATAGGCAGAAACATTATGCTGCCATACAAGATACTTTGATTTGCAAATTTCTTTGCAATGAGCTTAGTGGAAATAACCCAAGATGGAAGACAGAGTTGAGTAAATATCGATTAGAAATACATTTTATTTATTTAGATTATTTCAGCCACTTTTAAGGTGTCTTTTCTGTTAGGATGCTATCTTAGTAGGTAGCTGGCTATGTAGACTGTTGACATTTTACTAGACTCTGGACCAGAGGCATACAGACTGCACAGCACACACTTCACAAGTATGCTTCACATGCTGTTTGTCTTGTCGCACAAAAAAATGGAAAGCTGTGGGGCAGCTGCTCACAAAATATTATATCTTCCTAGCAACCATCACATCTCAGTTTGCCATTGAGTAATTCTAATGTGGTGCAGGGATTTCTCATCTAATTCATGGGCATTATGAATGGATTGACAGTTGACATTTTGTAATACAATTTCTCTGTATGCCTCCTTAGGGATTGGCAGATTTGTACTTTCCATCTTGTCTGAAATACGTCATTCTGAGTTTGAAAATCTTCTTATTAATCTTTCCCTGTAAAACATGAGGCATGATCAAATCCATGTGCTATACATACACACAGACTAGACTAGTGTGTATGTTAGGAGAAGATAATTTTAAGTTATCATAGAGATGAGATGAGTTATTGTCAGTTGTGTATGAAGTGGGTGCGTGCATTGTCCATGAGAGTAAGCAAACATTTTCATTTTACAGAAGCACAAATGACAGTTGCTCTAATGGGGGCATATTTGCTGTTCAATTGTCCTCTACCTGTGCATTTAAATAACATTAAATGATCATTTAAGTAGCCAATACTCTGTGGATAATAACCCCACAGTTAAAGGACCGTTATTTAGACTGTAAATCTGAAGAACTGCTGTGAAAATAAGCTAAAGAGCATTTCTAAGAAGAGTAATTACGAAATGTTTCATAAGGAAAGAATGTATGGGTGGCCAAAAGAAGCAATTAGTCACATATCAGGGTTTTGCCAAATAACATAATATTGACCCATTTGTGATGTAGGAAAGATACTTTGTGGACAGTAGAAACCAAGATATAGCTTTTTAACTGAAATTCAATACGATTTACTTGGTGAAAAATCTAATATCTAATATAGACCACAAAACACTATCTACAGTGAATTATGGTGATGGTAGTTTCATGCTTTGGGCACTAGCCATTTTATTAAAACAGAAGGAAGAATGGATGGTGCAAATTATGGGGAATCCTCTGTCCACTAATAAACTTGGAGTTTGAAGCATTTCAACATGGTAGTGACCATAAACACTAGTTATTGCTTAAGTTCAACTTGTTAACATTAGTTAATTCATTGATTATGTTATTATTAACTACAAATGAACAATACAACAATGCATTTATTTGTGTTAGTTTATGAATATACTCTTGATAATTCACATTAATATTTAACTTAACTAAATGCTTTAAAATTTTCATTGTTAGTTAATGATACCTAATGCATTAACTACTGTTAGCAAAATTAGCCTTTTTGTAAAATGTTACAGCTTACAACTTTACATTAAATACTTTCAGTATTTTGTTTAGAATATTGTATATGTAAAACATATTTTAATGTATTTTTAAATGTTTTATAATTATAAAACTAGTTTAAGTGTGTAAAAATATCAATACGATATATCAGAGATTTGTCATTCAGAAAACCAAGAGAAATGGATAATATTTTGCAAAGCACTATGTAACACTTCAGTTGTGACAGTAATGCTTTAATAAAGCTGAAGCTGGTAATAAAACACTTCATAAAAGTGCTGCTGCTCCAGTGGGTGTATCCCTTGTGTCACTTCCACATTGCCACGTGAGTTTTAATGGAAACACTGATTGTGTTGTCCCTACTGCATCAAGCAGTTTGGGAGGCATCACTTGAATCTGTGTGCTTGCAATTTTTAAATGAACAAATCTAAAATGGAATATTAACCCAAATGCGGCTTCATTTTAAGCACTTCAAAGTAGGGCTGGGCGATAATTCGATAACGATAATTATATATTATTCTTCAAAGCCATTAGCAGCATTCTAATGCGACTGCCAACAGAAGCAGCACAGAGGCTAAATTATTTCAAACTCAACTGTGCACAATCAACAGGGGGTTTGCAGTGCCACACTGCACTCATTACAGTCCGTTTCAGGAAGCTGTTTGCCAGTTTAGACACCAGCAGCAGCACAAGAATTAAATACTGCAGTACTTTGTGAGGTGTCATTATGCTTAAGACAAATGGAGAACTCACTACTACTGTGATCCTGCTGTTTGTGTAAGCATATTAGATTGATCTGTGTAAAAAAATATATATTTTTAAATAAATAAATAATAATAATAATTAATCACTGTGTGGGGGTAAAACATTTTGATCTGTTATATATTTAACCGTTTAACTGTTTTAGCAGCAGGTTTTTTTTGTCTTTTTCTTAATTTGCTGGCCTGCTACCTAGCAAAGCCTATTAACATGGTGTTTATCCAGCACCCTTTGTCTATTCAAGCTCTAAGTTTTCCTCCATATTTTTTTTTTATTATTATTAATTATTTACATTTTTTTAATTAATACATTTCATACTATTCCTTAATATGATATGTTTACTATTTTGTAATATTTATGATATTATTATTATTATTAATTCAAAGAACTTTGGACTTTCACTCTTAAATTTATTACCATTAGTATTTTAACACTTTTCAATGCAAGTGTCACAACATTTGATCTATATAGTAATTGTCTATATAGTAATTTTATTTTTTGGAACTTTCTGTATATTACTTCATATTGTGCAATATATACATTGATATGAGTCAAGGAAGGATAAATTAAGCATGCAGTTATGAAGAATGCCGAGTTAAAATGACTAAAACAATGCATGAATATCGCTGTGTTCATATTAAAGTCACATTTTTAAAAAATCTATATGTTTATTTTCCAAAATGTCAGATTCTGTGTGATTTTTCAGACTATCATCCAAAAACCTCATCCGTACCACATTCAGCTGTGGTGTGAATATAGCATGTGTGATTCAACTGGGTGCTGATTAGTTTTCTTCTCTCAGCTGTGCATTGTATGAGAAAGTGTCTGAATTTTTTAAAAATCAATATGTTTATTTTCCAAAATGTCAGATTCTGTGTGATTTTTCAGACTATCATCCAAAAACCTCATCCGTACCATATTCAGCTGTGGTGTGAATATAGCATGTGTGATTCAACTGGGTGCTGATTAGTTTTCTTCTCTCAGCTGTGCATTGTATGAGAAAGTGTCTGCATCTCTTTAGCGAACCCTTCATCCACTACAGTCTTCGTGATGAAAAATAAGCTGGTGCTTCACTGTGTAGCACACCATTGTGCCATCTCCCACTCTCTCAGTGACTGGATTCTCCTTGAAATAAATGCATCTCCGTGACAGATCCACACGGCTCCGTGTCCCAGTCCAGCTGTGCGCATCTGTTCCTACAGTCACTTCCTGACAAAGAATTATGCTCTCATTAATATTTAAGATTTGGCATAGGCCGCTTGACTAAATGCATTAATGCATGATTAATGCATGGGGGATTGTGACCCGAGCCGTTCCACACAGTCCAGATAGGAGCGCCCCATTGCTCAGATTTACTGGATTGATTGATGATACCTGTATCTATGCTCCTTAATTCACACATGACTAGCACTAGTGGTTTTTAGAAATGAATGCATCTCCGTGACAGATCCACACGGCTCCGTGTCCCAGTCCAGCTGTGCGCATCTGTTCCTACAGTCACTTCCTGACAAAGAATTATGCTCTCATTAATATTTAAGATTTGGCATAGGCCGCTTGACGAAATGCATTAATGCATGATTAATGCATGGGGGATTGTGACCCGAGCCGTTCCACACAGTCCAGATAGGAGCGCCCCATTGCTCAGATTTACTGGATTGATTGATGATACCTGTATCTGTGCTCATTAATTCACACGACTAGCAATAGTGGTTTTTAGATCACATTTTCTTCTTTTTTTTTTTAAATCTAGTAACATGACTCATAGCTGTCATGTATGCCTTAATCTATTAGCTATACTCTTTATGCATTTCATCTTAAATTGTGATGTAAAAATGTACCACACTGTGAAAAAGCCCAGGGCACACCATTGTGCCATCTCCCACTCTCTCAGTGACTGGATTCTCCTTCTCTCAGTGACTGGATTCTCCTTGAAATAAATGCATCTCCGTGACAGATCCACACGGCTCCGTGTCCCAGTCCAGCTGTGCGCATCTGTTCCTACAGTCACTTCCTGACAAAGAATTATGCTCTCATTAATATTTAAGATTTGGCATAGGCCGCTTGACTAAATGCATTAATGCATGATTAATGCATGGGGGATTGTGACCCGAGCCGTTCCACACAGTCCAGATAGGAGCGCCCCATTGCTCAGATTTACTGGATTGATTGATGATACCTGTATCTGTGCTCATTAATTCACACGACTAGCAATAGTGGTTTTTAGATCACATTTTCATCTTTTTTTTTTTTAAATCTAGTAACATGACTCATAGCTGCCATGTATGCCTTAATCTATTAGCTATACTCTTTATGCATTTCATCTTAAATTGTGATGTAAAAATGTACCACACTGTGAAAAAGCCCAGGATATGAAATCTTCTCGCCATTTAAATACCACTGGAATAGAGATAAAGAGTTAGTTCTTAGCAAAATCCCCTGAATATGAATTTGAGCTTGCATTAATCAAAAAAGTATTCTTTGCTCATGGTCTGCAAATCATTAAATAACATTCATTATGCAATATCACTCCACTTGAGGGATTTACTGGATTGATTGATGATACCTGTATCTGTGCTCATTAATTCACACGACTAGCAATAGTGGTTTTTAGATCACATTTTCTTCTTTTTTTTTTTAAATCTAGTAACATGACTCATAGCTGTCATGTATGCCTTAATCTATTAGCTATACTCTTTATGCATTTCATCTTAAATTGTGATGTAAAAATGTACCACACTGTGAAAAAGCCCAGGATATGAAATCTTCTCGCCATTTAAATACCACTGGAATAGAGATAAAGAGTTAGTTCTTAGCAAAATCCCCTGAATATGAATTTGAGCTTGCATTAATCAAAAAAGTATTCTTTGCTCATGGTCTGCAAATCATTAAATAACATTCATTATGCAATATCACTCCACTTGAGGCATTTTTGTTGGACGGCCTGTTGTCTAAAGTACTTAAACACTGTAAGTGCTTTACTCTCTAAGCTCTAATCTATTCTCAGAGAGCTGTGCAGGAGAATAGAAAAGACCGTGATCAAAGTGTGTTTTATCCCTGTACCTCTGCTCTCAATGTGGCCTACATAAGAAGCCCACTCTTCTAAAGGGTTTTGTTACCTTAAAAGGACTTTGATGCATAAAATAAATGGGAAAGATCAGCAGGAAAGAATAGGTAAGAACCTTAGGGTAATTGCTTTTTACTTATGATGGGCATAATGTGGCCTGAAGTATGAAGTCTGTGCTTATTTCAACAGTTATTTGTAACAGTCTGGGCTGATAATGGGTAGTTGAACTTGATTTTTGTAAACAATTCCCTAAATGTAACATTTTTGGTCTCTTTCAGGAAGCAGCCCATTGGACAGCCCACGTAATTTCTCTCCAAACACTGCAGGCCACTTCTCTTTTGTGCCCGCTCGCAGGTGAGTGAAGTCGAAGGTCAATCTCCCACAGTTTATTAGTTTATCTTATACAATATACAAGACATTTAATTGTAAAATATTCCACATTCTGGAGTGAGTTTTAATACAACTTTTTTACAGTCTTTTAAAATGTTTCCAAATTAAAGTTTGAGCAAGTAATACATCTTTGCTCCTTTTGCAAATATTGTTTTCATAGTTTGCTTCTCATCTGCAGGTTATTAAGCAACCCACTTTCAATCAATTTGTAATCCTTCACTGTGGCTATGAATAATGACACCAAGAATGTTAACGAGTGCATCTGAATTGGTAATTGAGCAGCAAAAGATGGTAATGCTTTAACAACTGGGAGAGAACACACAGAGCTGATGACCCCAGGATTAATTAAAAGGATTCGTTTGAATGTCAGCCATAGAGCAAGACCATTTGAGTCATTCAGTCCAAAACACTCATGGACCAACAGTGCCACCTAATGGAAACAGTACAGCACTATAATAATGCAAATGGTTTTACAGATAAGAATCCAGTCTGGGTGTATATGAATTCTGCGTCCACGTGAGCAAGAGTTTTTCACTCAAAGAGCAGTCATGAAATAGTGAGGGATGCGTTAGATTAGTTTGCGTTAGTGCAAACACACACATAGATGCCCTCACAGTAGAATCACTTTTTAATGCTTTACTCTCTTCCATACAGCCATGGACACAGGGCTGACAGGTAATAATTACCCACTTCCCTTACAACATAATTTCCTGTGTGTGCTTCCAGCATGGCTGTTTACTCCAACCATCATGTTTCCATTTCATTAGAGCTGACAGTCAGATCTGTTTAAAAACATCTCAGACAACTTCATTTATGTATCGGAAAGATAAATTATTAATCATCCCACCTCGCTCAGCTGGCTGGATACAAAAAGCTTGACTGTGTGCTTAGAACTGATATATCATCTTCAAAAATATTCCACAGATTTCTGTGCTTTGCATAAATCATTTTATTTTCCACAAAAATAAATAAATACTTTTCGCAGTTAAAAAAAGAAAAGAAAAGAAAAAAATATGGCAACATTTTGGCTATGTGTTTTCTTGTGGAATATTTTTGCATCAAAATTATTTATGATTATGTGAACTACCAATCAAAAGTTTGGTTTCTGTAAAAAATGTTTATGTTTTTGAAAGAACTAACTTATGCTCACCAAGGCTGCATTTATTTAATCAAAAATACAGTAAAACTAGTAATATTTTGAAATATTATTATAATTGTAATATTGTAGAATTTAAAATAACTGTTTTCTATTTCAGTATATTTCAAAATATAATTTATTCCTGTGATAGCTTATAGAGTTTTCAGCGGCTTACTCCAGTGGTCAGTGTCACATAATCCTTCAGAATTCATTCTAATATGCTGATTTACTGGTCATTAAACATTTATTATTATTATCAGTGTGGTAAAAAGTTGTGCTGCTTAATATTTTTGTGGAAACAGATAGTTTTTTAATTCTGTGATGGTTAAAAATAGCAAAAGAACAGCATTTATTTGAAATAGAAAACTTTTGTAACATTAAAAATGTTTTTACAGTCACTTTTAATTAATTTGATGCACCCTTGCTGAATAAAAGTATTAATTTATTTCAAAAAAGAAAGAAAGAAAGAAAATGAAAGAAGGAAAAATAAAAAAAAAATCTTCCTGACACCAAACTTTTGAACACTAATGTGTTTATTTGCTTGTTTGCTTATTTGTGATTGATATTAAAATCATTACAGTCTTGTGTATGTTTTGCGCAATGCACATTTCAGTCAGAGGTCAAACAGATTAAAGTTCCTTATTTTGTCAAAGTAAAGGGACGCTGATAGTCTGTTAAATTCCTAATGTCAGTCATCATTGGTTTATGTGCTTGAGTGATAAGTGAACGTGTTGCTGTTGTGTGATGAAAGCCATCATGCCACGTAGGGCAAATTCACACTGTGCTATTTGCATGAAAAGACTTCATATGTGTATCTGCAATAAAAGTACGTGTAAGTTCCTGTGCGGGCAGCTTAGCCGTTATTGCAGATGCTTATGGCTCTTGTATGCAAGCCTTATTGAGCTGCACAGTTGAATGTAACAATCATCATTATTGTTTATTGTTCAAATGTCAGTTATTGTGGACATTTTAATCGGTGGTGCTTTATTCTGCTCTGATCGTGAGATATTTTATCGTTGCTCGCCTGAATGTTCCTAGTGCTGCTTATTTCTACTGGTCCTGATTACTTTGAAGAATATCTGCAGTGATTTGTAAAGAACAAATTTTCACTTTTCCCTCATCCACTCTTTTAGGACGGATGGTCGTCGCTGGTCTCTCGCCTCTCTGCCATCCTCTGGCTATGGAACCAACACCCCAAGCTCAACAGTCTCGGTGAGTGTCTGTGTGTGTTTATGCTCATGTTCTTTCTGTAGTCCCTCTGTGATGTATCAACCCCCAGATATATGCATCACTGTTTGGTATTGCATTTGATTCCAAGCCTTAACTTACCCAGAAGTTTTATCCTATTGACCCTACAGTGGGATAAACTCTAGGTACAAAGCAGCTCCCTTTAGCCTGAAGTGAAGCCAGTGGCTTCATGTCAGTGCATTCACTTCAAAAGAGTTCTGTCCCCGAAAATTGACTGTAACTCAGTCTGGCTGTTGCTTTCATTGGGGAATCAGCTCAAACCTCACAAGCCCCATTCTCTGCAGAAAGATAAAAAGACATTTTCTTGTTTAGGCCAAATGTTTATACTAAAGGCTGCAGAGCTTTTATTCAACTCTAAACAAAAGGGGGAAAAATCTACTGATTAAGAACAAATGTCATTTTTTAATTGGGTGAAGCTCACAAAAACGGAAATAAGAAATTATATTATAAAGAAAATGGAGCCTATTGTTATGGTCATTGAGATTTTTTACAATGTGACATTAATGGCAATTATCATTATGTATTATAGGAATGAGAATGATTTTTTATTTTATAGTATTAAATTAATAAGAAGTTAAATAATGTCACAATGCAAAAAGGCTTAATGGTCCTCAAATTAGGCTTCACTTTCTTTATGCAAAATATAATTCGTAACTTATAAATTGAAAATTAAATTTTATATATATATATATATATATTTATTACTGTAGCTAAATAAGTCTTTTATTTTCAGTATTTTTTGCATTTGGCCTGAAAGTTTTTAGGAAAATTTTCTTGCCAAGAGCCAAATTAACAATCAACAACATTATGCCAACAAAGGCAGCTGATTGACAGTCGGGCAGCCTATGCAATGCCTTCTATCCTTGTAATCCCTCCCTCTCTGCTTCTCACAGTCATCATGTTCATCTCAGGAGAAGCTGCACCAGTTGCCCTTCCAGCCCACTGCAGATGAGCTGCATTTCCTCACCAAACACTTCAGCTCGGAGAGCATCACGGATGAGGATGGGAGAAGATCTCCAGCCATGCGGCCACGCTCCCGCAGTCTCAGGTACAGTTACTTACAGATTCCCATTTCACAGCAATCAAAAGTTGCCCTTCAAGTGAACATGATTTTGTGAGTCTGTGATGTCAGCTGGGCCCTTCTGGCTCTCACTCTTAAAGGCCAAGTCTTGAGCTCTGACAGGAAACTACCACACCTCATTCTTTGACTCCTCCAAGGTAGCACACGTTATTCAGCCTGTGTGCCCTTCACATTGATGCATCTTCGCTCCTCTGCCTTCACACTTATTAACTACTATTGCTTCTCTCTGCCTGTCAATGTGTATCCAAGTCATATTTCAAATATTTTTGTTATGAAAATAATATCTAAGAAATATGTCACGCTATCCAAAAAAATAAATCCATAAATAAAATCTGAATGGTCCTACAATAGGCTTCAAAGTCTTTGTGAAATATAAAATATGCATATATTTTATCTTTTGATTTTTATGTGTGACCTGGATTATTCTTATCTACTCTCGTTCACTGCAGAAGAGTTGTGTGATTACTCTAGTAGTCACTCACACTTCTGCCCAGGACCTGACAGACTGAATCATTTCTTCCTCAGCGCTAAGAAAGAGACCTCCTTTATGAGCTTCTTATCTGTAAACACATCTCTCTTCCTCTCTGGCTCTTTCTCTCTTTCTGTTAAGATGACTTATTCAGGAAACACTGGCCTTGCCTCTTTTAGTATCTAGACACACTCAGCAGGGGGTTCAGCACTCCAGAATTAGATCCATAAATATTGGATGAAGTAGTGTGGTTTGCTGTTGCCACAGATTACATCTTCCCAGGATTATTCATTTCTACTGTTGAAAGAAGGGAGAGAAGGATGAAACGACTGGATGGAGGGGGAGATTAGATAGAACTGGTTAATTAGAGATGAGGAAATGGAGCAGTATTATGCTAATTTCACGCCGCGGACAACAGACATGCAGAGAAAATTAACGTGCAGTTAATCACATGCAGTGGTCATTCACAGTTCTCCATCATTCTTTCTCTTTACATCTTTCAACTCACTCAAACACGCACTCAAGGAGTAATGAGCTCAACGTACAGTGGTCACCATCCATCATCCATATGTCAAGTGATTTGGTAGCAGTAGCCGGAGATTAGAATATTATTTTAATAAAGAACTCAGTGACAGAATACATTGGACAGTTTCTGGGTTCCTTCTGGCTAGCCAAGCCATATTTTTTTCTTTAAATTAATATGTTAATTCTGATTAAACTTTCACGAAATGTAAAATCAGAATGTGTCTGAAATGACTACGGTGGTGCATGTGGCTTTGTTGGTGATGTCATCCAATTGTGTGTGTGTTTGTGTTTGTGCAGACTGTCACACCAATTAACTAGCTGATTTACCTGGTTCCCAGCTCCTCTGAGGGATTTAGAGGTCATTTCTGTGCTCAACTGTGACACATTTACACACTCTCTTCCCCTCCTCTGTCTCTCTCTCTCTCTCTCTGGCAGTCCTTTCCTTTGTTTGCCTTTTGTTCCATGTGATAGTATCTATCTCAGTCTTCACATACTTTTCAGAAAACTTTCAATTTTTTAGTTTATAAAGAAAGTATGAGAGGTGATTGCTTGTACAAAAATCAACACTATGATGTTGATAAAGAAATTCTCATCCAATAATTATGCTCTGTATGTATGTGTATGTATGAATACAATACAGACATAATGCACTACCGCGCTACAAAAGATATATTAGAAGATAAATGAAGATATTTTTGATCAAAGACTTGCAGCCTTGGTGAGTGTAACAGACTTCTTTCAAAAAAATGTACTGACATGGAAGTGCATTTTGCACTTCAGAATCTTTATGGAAGTAGTAGGTGATTCGGATATTGTCCGCTTCCAGTTTTGAGAATGCTGAATATTCAGACATACTACATCTGACATTTTATAGACTGCTTTTTGTGTACAATATATTAGGGCATGGGCATATTCGGACACAAAAATCTAAATTCCTTGGAAAAGTAAGAACATGGCTACCATTAAAAAGCTGTAACAGATTATGTAGGTATGTCAAAGTTTCATACTTAGAGTTGGGAATTTGTTCAAATATTGTTCCGCTCCTTTTGTACTTCTATTTCTCTTTTTATACTTTCTAACATATGTGAACACTCTTTATTCTTTTGCCCCTTAACAATAAGAATAGCTGTCCTTTCCTCGGTTATATCCGGTATGTTCCTGCACAGAACATATACAGTACATCTATTTCAGTTAAATCCATTTGGTTTAAAACGATAATGAGAACCTTTTTAAAAGGTCATTTCTCAAAAACATGATTATTTTTGGGGCTGCAAGGACATATCTGCGTCCATCAGAGAAAAATAATTGCATTCACTAATTATCATCTGTCTAAATGCAGAATGTTATTATGCCGCAGGAAGTTCACTTTGATTCTTTGCACGCACTAAATTCTTTATTTAATAAGAGGATTGCTCTAAGGCATTTTCTTTCTTTCATTTTCCCTTGTCTTTTCTCTCTACCTCACTCAGCAGGAGAAATTTTCTTAGTGTGATTGTTAATGCAGCTCCCTTCAACTGCAAATCAATCTCTGTCAGACTTAACCTTTGGATCGTAATTTTTGATTGAAATGGCTCTCAAGTAAGTTGAAGATTTGACTAGAATATTTCTCCCGTCTCTTATTGTTACTGACATAGCTGTAAATGAGCCAATTTAGTGTGTAAGTGTGTGTGTTGGCGCATTTCTCAACAGCACCCTGGAGGTTGATCAAATGTGCTATGGTTAGTATGTTTTCATTCAATCTGGAGGTCTAATAGGGAGCGCAAGCCTTCGATTGATGACTTACAGCATTACCTCATCCTTGAGGTCACATGACCTGCTTACCTTTACTAACAGGAGTGACTCATGCGGTCCTAGCTGCATCTGTAATCTGTGTCCCTGCTGTATCTCTCAGTATTCCCTGTGGAGCGTTTCTAATTAAAGATGCTACTTTGACATGAATGGATATGTCTGAAAATACAGGTGCTCCAGTCTATCATCCACATTAGATTATAGGTATAGGCCACCAAGCAACATCTGCTTGAAGGAAGAGGGACATTGTGGTTGAAAACATATGATTGGTTAAAAAAAGATGAATGGCTAAGTCCCATTTTTTTATTTCTTTCTTCACTTATTTTTGTTTCTTTATTCTCGTCTTCAGCCCTGGACGCTCACCCATATCATTTGACCATGAGATCGTCATGATGAACCATGTCTACAAGGAGCGTTTCCCTAAGGTGGGGTCTAAAACTGATGAACTTGCACAACTCAAGGACACTGGATAAGTCTCATTTTCACACAATAAAGTACTTTTTTGACATGGCATTGCTAGAGCATCAATACACATTGAAAAGAAAAGAGAGAAAAATTATTTATTATTAATAATAAGGTACCAGAATGTTAATAGTTAATGTTATCTGTATATAATATAAATTTATAAACAATAATAATAGTAACAATAATTATAAATAAATAAAATATACATTAAAAATAAATAAACACAATGTTTAAAATTAATTAAAATAAATAAAAACGGCAAGACAATAATTAGCATCAATGTGTACAGACAATAAATAATAGAAATGATAAATAAATAACTCTGTTGCTTGATATCTGTAAAAAAACTAAATCATTTTTTTTTAATCATTGCCTATATGCATAATATAAAAATAAATCAGACTTGCTTTATTTTTTAAATACAAGTTTGACATTTTTGTAAAAAATGTGTGTTTGAATAAATGTACAGTAACACATTGTGGATGGCTGGATACCTCTCTTTCTCCATGGCTTGGCCTTTGTTTCAACCCAGCCCTTACCAGGACCCTTCTGTCCCACAGGCTACTGCTCAGATGGAGGAACGGCTGGCTGATTTAATATCCTCCTCAGCTCCTGACAAAGTCATGCCTTTAGCTGATGGCGTCCTGAGCTTCATCCACCACCAGGTCATAGAATTGTCTCGGGACTGCCTGGACAAATCCCGTGAGGGTCTCATCACCTCCCGCTACTTCTACGAACTACAGGAGAACTTTGAGAAGCTACACCAAGATGTGAGTATGCAAAGATTACAGAGTACTACAGAGTATGTAGGAAGTTGTCGGCATTTATTTCAAAGGTATTAACTCCTTGTCATGCAAGGTCTTTCTTGTGGATCCCTAAACATAAATCCATGTCAGCCAAAGTGGTGATGTCATCACATCAGGGAAGAGGTCATCTCTGGACAGCTGGGCTGTCATAAACAACTCGTGTGATTTTGGTTCCCTGACGATCATTCGATCCCTTTCTTCTGTTGGGTCTGCGGTCACCTGTCACATCTGCATTAGTCAGGATACAGGTTGCTGATGTCTTGATTAGCTTAGTCACAATACCACAGGGGCAGCGTTATGACTCCCAGAGGTCCCATTCCAAGTCCACAAATCATGTGTGCAGGAATGTACCAGAGTGTGTGTTTGTTGTGTAGGGTTGGAATGGGGGGGAGTGCAGCACCTTCCTGATTTTAATTTCACACTCCAGTAACCACCACTGGTGACGGATGAGTATCCCAGGCACCCAAGAGGAGGGTGCAGGGAGAGAGAGAAAGGGAGGGAGTGAGAATGGAAGGAGGGATCAGGTCAGGTTTTCCCCTCTTTCGGTTGGTAGTCCATAACCATCTCGTTGCTGTTGCCTGCCAGAATCGAAAATGTGCACATTGTGATCTCATGCATTCGCCGAGCTATTGCCGCATCCATACTTGGCATTCAGGCGAGTATGGATGACATCATTCAGCCCGTGCTAATTGGCTGATTTAGTTTGGGAGCCGATGGTGACAGGTGGGCCAGACGGGGATCGTGGTATAAACCGCATCTTCAGCAGGTGTGCTCAGAAAAGCATTCCCGACTTCTCCGTTTAATGCTTCCTCACTCGCTCTGAGGATGTCCTGCGTTTCGTGGCAGAGGCGGCTGGAGGAAGAGGAGGTTCTTCAGCAGATTTTAGAGCGCTGGGAGCAGAGCACGCTCAGAAACCATGTGGATCTAACAGTTGAGTTCCTGATTGTTTTTGCTTTGCAGAGTTGCATTGAGTCAAGGTCATAGTCTGATAGATGCTGTTTTATGCTGTTAAATTGTGGACACACCAGTGGTATGACAATTTAACTCTCAAAATATGGACTATAACTAGACTATTTTTATGCCTGATAATTCACCTTCTATTGTTTACTTTAATCAAATAGTGAATTGTAGAACGTTTTTAAAATATTTGTCAGAGTATAGTATATGACACCTAAAACAGAATTTAGTCCATAATATAAGGGATGCACTGTTCTTAACATTCTGAGTGATACCAACAATATAATACAAATTTTTATTATATGACAGTGATTATAATTCTACACTATTTTGTATTGAAACTAATAATAATAATAATTAAAAAAATATATAAAATGTACAATTAAATGTCTGACAATATATATTTAATATTGACCAATACTAATAAATTAAAACAAAATCACTAATATTGGCTCATAACTGATATGGTACAGGTATATCTTGCACAGTTCCATTCATCTTGTCTTTTTCTTTTTTTTTTCTATAAGGCCTTTCGCTATTGACCTGCATTTTTCTTTGTCCTCGTTTATAGGCTTTATTTATTAAATTGGACATTTGTCTTAAGGTCAGACTAGTTTTACCTTTTTAAATGATCAGTCTATATCATTCAGTCTCCCATGGTTGCATCATTAAAAACCACAGGAGCCAATCTCAAGGCCGGGTCACTTAAGTGACCTGGCTATCACCATGACGTCTGGCCCTAGAGGAATCCTGAGGATCTTCTATCGACCTTATGTACGCTTGACCTTATTGACCTTATGTATAGCTGAGTATAGAGCATCTAATTTAATCTAGTTGTAGGTGTGCTAAACCAAATCACTCCCTCATCCCATGTCTCTCACTGCTGTTACTTGTCTGTCTACAGTGTATTTACTCAGTGTAGAGGCCCTTTATTATCCTGAGTGTGTGCGATTCACTGGCAGTTTCATTACCTGTATAAATAATTCAGAGGCTGATTAGACATCCCCTGAGGTGGCTGTGCTGTCTGTCAGAGATGGCTCTATTACTGTCAGCCAACCATCTACTCTGAACGGCTCTTCTCTATTCTATTGATGAACTCTCTCCTTTCTACTCCTTTTACACTGTTCCTTTTTATGTACTCTTTTTGTACACTTCATTTAACTATCCCAGTATCCCTCATTGTAGTGCTTTGAGTGTCAAAAATCTCGACTGATATTGCTTCTGATATCAGCTTCTTGCTCATTCGTCACTGTGAAAGTGGAAGGTCAAGTTAAGAACATTACATTTAGGATACAATATTCCACCCAGTGTGCTTTAATTTGTATTACGCTTATTTTGACAAATGTAGATAGATCATTAAGGTATTCAATTCATAAAGTACACAGATACATACTGACTACTGTGATTAGTATGTTAGTATGCTATTTCAAATCTATTGTTTTCTCTGTTTGTTGCTAGGCTCATGAGCGTTCAGAAAGTGGGGAGGTGACATTTGTCACCCAGCTGGTTAAAAAACTGATGATAATCATCGCCCGACCCGCTCGTCTGCTGGAGTGTTTGGTAAGCACTGATAATTTAAGGGACTCTAATCTGGACATTATTTGTACTGAGGCTTCAGTGCAAACTGCTTTTCCATAGTAAATGAAGCACATGCTTAGTACCATATAATTAAAAAGCTAGATTTACCTGGAGGAGATGTGCATGTTGAATCAAGGCCACATTGTAAACCTTCAAAATCCACAGTGATTTGACACCAGACATTATGGAACACGTAAACACAAAAGCTGACTTCCACACAAAACTACAGGGCTCCATGTCTTTGGCCACATGTGTATTTTGAGTAATCTTGTGTGTTCAGTAGTATGACAACATACAGTACAGCTCAGCACTGATGGAGAACCAGCAGCTGAGAGAGCAATGAGCTGTTAACCTTTTCTGCTTCATGTGTGCACAATGCATCACAAATATCTCAGTGTGGCACCTGGAGACATACCTGCCTCAATAAGCACACAAAAAATATTCTGAACTGTTCATTAAGTTAATGACAGTAATATTAGCCCTTGATGGGCCTTTTGTTTGTTTGTTTGGCTCTTATTTTTTCTGTTCTTTAATTTTTAAATGATAGTTTGTTAAAACACAGCATATGTGGCATTATTTCATCTTTTTGTGTGAATGACCCTGAATAAGAAGACCTTTTAGCCTGTTACAAAATGTTGATAAAGTAAAGATGAATGAATATAATGAATCCTATGAATATAATGATTATAAATATTTGACTGGAACTAGGATTAAAGAAACAAGTAATATCATAATTAAAAATTTTTGTCTGAAGTATTTGATGTTTGATCTATTCTGGACAGCATCAAAAATGTAAAAAAATATGTTATATGTTATAGAGCAGGGGTCGGGAACCTATGGCTCGCGAGCCACACCTGGCTCTTTTACAAAAAGCATGTGGCTCGCCAGATCTCTCACCCTTTACCAACAAATGATCTATTAAAAAATTATACATCACTAGAGATCAGCAATTCATTGGTTGTAGAGACTACATAAACTGATAAAATGTTTAAAATAATAATAAATGTTTTTGTACCGAAAAGTGCACGTTCAGTGCTGTTCGCGAGAGTCATAACAGCAAACTGATAACGTAGAGCTAATAAACTCAGATTCAAGCTGCTACGTAGCTTGTTTGTAGTAATAGCGAAAAGAAAGATTTTTTTGAACATCAGGAAAAAGTGTAAAAGTATGTTTAAAAAAAAAAAAAAGTGACAGTACTGAAACATACTTTGTTTTATAGAAAATGGTGTTCTCCTGTGCCAAGAGCCGAGTGGAACACGGAGAAGCATAGACTTTGGCCCTGTCCCAAATGGCACCCTAAACCCTCACGGTCTTCCTCTGAGTCCGCACTTTCGTGACGTAATGCCGCATTGACTGTCGGGTAAAAGTCTGCTGCGGAGCTCGCCCTAGCCCTGTCCCAAATGGAACACTTCATGTGCACTTGCTGTCTTACGGACTTACAATGGTTGCAGCGTTCGCGTGTCCGTTAAGTCCATGAGACCGTAGGGTGTCCCATTTGTCATTTTAATGTTCAGAAGGGTGCTCGCGAGTGCCCCCTTTGTGGCCGTTATGTGCCCTCGATTCGCACTTCTGCCGAGCCCACACCGGGGCGAGCTCCGCAGCAGACTTCTACCCGACAATCAAAGCGGCATTACGTCACGAAAGTGCGGACTCAGAGGAAGGCCGCGAGGGTTTAGGGTGCCATTTGGGACAGGGCCCCGGTGCGGGCTCGGCAGAAGTGCGTATCGAGGGCGCATAATGGCCACAAAGGGGGCGCCCTTTTGAATGCTAAAATGACGAATGGGACAGCCTACGGTCTCGTGGACTTAATCGACACGCGCACGTGGTGGCCATTGAGTCCGCAAGACCGAAAGTGCACATGAAGTGTTCCATTTGGGACAGGGCCTTTGTCTTTAGTGGCACCTATAATAATACACCTTTGAGGATGCCTCATGAAAAATAAACATGGTGTTACTTAAGTACTAAAATGTATTATTATTATTATTACCATGGTAAATTTGTGGTTACTGCAGTTTTAGTACAAATACTGTGGTTACTGTAATAAAACCATTGTTAATTTTTGTAAAAGGCTGCCAGGCTGTTGTTCCCCTAAAGGTGAAACTTTAGCATATTTTTTTCTGACAGATTTATTAACAGCAATTACAGAACATAACACAATCTATTTGAACTTTTAACAACCGGTTTAAATAAATTTACTTGCACAAACTAGCCAATTTAAAATAAATATTACATGTACACAAAAGTTTGGGGTCAGTAAGATTTTGTAATAGTTTTTAAGTATCATTCTCACCAAGGCTGCACTTATTTGAAAGAAAAAAAACACAGTAAAAACAGCAATATTGTGAAATATAACAATTAAAATAACTATTTTCTATTTTAATATATTTTAAAATGTAATTTAAAATGCATCTGTGATCAAAGCTGAATTTTCAGTAACAACCGGTTTAAATAAATTTACTTGCACAAACTAGCCAATTTAAAATAAATATTACATGTACACAAAAGTTTGGGGTCAGTAAGATTTTGTAATAGTTTTTAAGTATCATTCTCACCAAGGCTGCACTTATTTGAAAGAAAAAAAACACAGTAAAAACAGCAATATTGTGAAATATAACAATTAAAATAACTATTTTCTATTTTAATATATTTTAAAATGTAATTTAAAATGCACCTGTGATCAAAGCTGAATTTTCAGCATCATTACTCCAGTCTTCAGTGTCACATGATCCTTCAGAAATAATTATAATATCAATTGCTGCTCAAGAAACATTATTATTGCTACTTCATATTTGTGTGGAAACCGTGATGCATTTTTCAGAATTAATTTTTATTTATAGTAACAATGTTATGTAGGCTAATGTAATAATGTGGCAATGGTTTCTTAAGGTCTACTTATGCTTCTGATGCTTTTGGGAAACGCAGCCCTATTTAAACAAGCACTCTGAGCCATGCGTCAGCAGCGAACGCTGTCTGTGATTGATTGGTTTTGTCTTTCAGCATTTGCATGTGCTCCGATGAGCAGGAGAAATGGTTCTATCCAACACAATTATTCGCTAATATACTTAGCTTTTTTTATGCACCGAATTTCTTGATAAATAAAATTAATGGTTAAAAAATGCACTTTAGAATCAATATTTTTATGTGAGGATCGATCCTTTCGATACAACATCAGTATCGAAAGTATCAATACATAAGGATCAGTTTAGTTTAGAGGTATCGGTATCGATATCAGCGATACTGGGCTTGAAAATATCGGTGTCGGATCGAAAATAAAATAAGAGGTATTGCCCATCCCTAGCGCTTATTTGATTACAGCCCTTACTGGGGAAACTTCTATCTCTCCCGCTCTACAAGCGCCTCCTGCTGCCAGAGAATGAATTTGCATATATATGCTGCCACAAATAGAGTGCAAGTCTGTGGAAAACACCGCTTCTGTTATGAATATTATTCAAAATTTTAATTTGAATGTCGGATTGAAATGAGCATCGCTGTTATTAGAGTAGTTAATCGTTAGCATAAGTGCAGCTAACGCTAATATAATGAGCATTAGAATGACGTTTCTTTATTAACTATTTAATGCTCCTATAACGTTTATTAGGGTTAAAAAACAGTAGGACATGATGATATTTACTATTTTTACACACCAGAGGCTTTTAAATGAATTGTGAATCTAAAATATGATGATGTTGGAGAATGTACAAATGGTTAACATTGTTTGTGTCATATCCGTCAGAAAAGCAGTTCTGGGCTTTTTTTTTTAGCTAACTTAGTTATTCTTAGCTGAATAACTCTAGAAGGTTTTAAAAGCCCTTTAAAATAAATATGTACACAGTTTGGATTAAATGAAAGTATAGTCAAATTTTTTAATTTTTTTGTGTTTTGCTTTGGTACCGAAATTGTTACAGAGAACCGTGGATTTTCACTGGTATTGGTACCAAATACTGAAATTTTGGTACCGTGACAACACTAATATATATATATATATATATATATGTATATATATATATATATAGGACCATGTGTTATTTCAGTTTTTCTTTTTTAATAAATCTGCAAAAATGTCAACAATTCTGTGTTTTTCTGTCAATATGGGGTGCTGTGTGTACATTAATGAGGAAAAAAAATTAACTTAAATTATTTTAGCAAATGGGTGCAACATAACAAAGAGTGAAAAATTTAAGGGGGTCTGAATACTTTCCGTACCCACTGTATATATATATTGGCTCTTTTGGAAAAATGCTTTAACCAAAAATAAAAAAATTTGGCTCTTTGGTCAAAAAAGGTTCCCGACCCCTGTTAAAGAGTAACATTTCTAGAATAAATTAAATGATTGGTGATTGATGTCAAATTTTAATCTTCATATCATGTGAACCTCATACTCCTTGTGTATGTTGTAGGAGTTTAATCCAGAGGAGTTCTACCACCTGTTGGAGGCTGCTGAAGGTCATGCTAAAGAAGGTCAGGGCATCAAGTCTGACATCCCTCGATACATTATCAGTCAGCTGGGCCTCACCAGGGACCCCCTTGAGGGTAGGAATGCTACCTACAGTGACCTCAAAAGCATATGAACACTAAGCTATACTTAAAAATTGTATGAGATGCAAAAAAAAAAAAATCAGACTGTGGCATCTGCAGAAAATAAATGCTAGTTGGTTTGATATTTTGTTATCTAATGCATTGGCATACATTTTTAGGTGTGACATAAGTGTTCCAAAGCTTTTGGGGATTGTATGAAGCAACTCTGTTATTATTTGTTTTGCAGTACTAAATTAGGAACTACAATGACATTTATGATGTTTTTCAATGACACCTGCACACTTTCATTCCCTCTTTTTGCTCTCGCTCTCTAGAAATGGCCCAGCTGAGCAGCTATGACAGCGTTAACCCTGAAACGCCAGAGACAGAGGCAGATTCCACAGATGTGTGTAATAGAATTGAGAAGTCTTCAATGATTCTGTACAATAACATTCAACTAAGACCAAGTGTTTGTGTTCATGTGCAGAGTCGAGGAGCCACCGTACAACCACTCCAGCCTCAACCCAAAACTAAAACTCCACGTGAGGAAGACTTTGAGACCATTAAACTCATCAGTAATGGAGTCTATGGGTAAGACAACAGGATTTTACTGTCACATCAATGATAAAAAATGATAAAACCTTTGAAATTTGTCATCTATTGGCTCTCCATCACTCTTTGTCTTTAATAATTGTAGAGTTAGAAGACAGTTAAACAGTTAGAAGCTTAATAGTGATGCATACCTCTCTCCACTTAGGGCTGTGTTTCTGGTGAGGCATAAGGAGACCCGTCAGCGATTTGCCATGAAGAAGATCAACAAGCAGAACCTGATCCTGCGAAACCAGATCCAACAGGCCTTTGTGGAAAGAGATATCCTGACATTTGCAGAGAACCCTTTTGTTGTCAGTATGTTCTGTTCTTTTGAGACAAGGAGACATCTTTGCATGGTTATGGAGTATGTGGAGGGTAAGAAACACTTGTACAACTTTGGGTGACTACGTTCATGGAGGATTTCAGTATAGGATACACCACAGAGTGATGCTGTAGTTGAAAGTGTTTATGTGTGTCTGAAGGTGGAGATTGTGCCACTTTGTTGAAGCACATTGGGGCTCTGCCTGTGGACATGGTACGCATGTACTTTGCTGAGACTGTTCTAGCACTGGAATACCTTCACAATTATGGCATTGTGCACAGAGACCTCAAACCTGACAAGTAAGCACACGTAACACCAAACCACTGTGCTTGTAGTTGACTTTCTATCATTGATTTAAGGCTTTTTATTTGTCCTTTAGATTCCATCTCACTTTCAAAGAATACAAAAACATGCTTGATAACAGATCAGTTGGCTTTGGTTTAGACAGCAATTTTTTTAGATGGATGGATGGCCTTTTTATATTCACTGATGTCAGAATAAAGAATGGCCTGTTTTTCAACAGTCTGCTGATTACATCAATGGGACACATCAAACTGACAGACTTTGGCCTGTCCAAGATTGGTTTAATGAGCTTAACAACCAATCTATATGAGGGCCACATTGAAAAAGATGCCCGTGAATTTCTGGACAAACAGGTACAGAAACTTTGTATTTTGTCTCTTGCATTTGTTGTTTATTTATTTATTTATTTTTGTTAATAAAAGGATACTCTTTCTTTCTCTCTCCATCAGGTGTGTGGTACTCCTGAATACATAGCTCCTGAAGTCATTCTGAGGCAGGGCTATGGAAAGCCAGTGGACTGGTGGGCCATGGGAGTTATCTTGTATGAGTTTCTCGTGGGATGTGCTCCCTTCTTTGGGGATACGCCTGAGGAGCTGTTTGGACAAGTCATCAGTGGTTAGTGTCTAGAAGAAAGTGCAAAAAACAGTATTTTCTTAAAAATTTCATGATGAGAAACATTGCATACATTATACAAACATGAGTGCCCAAACTTTTGACTGGTATGTTATGTGATGTCAATTATCATTATTAGTCTTACTTTCCTAATCAGTGATAATCTTCTTTACTGGTCAGTAATTAATTTTGAAAAACTTAAGACTCCTAAAATCAGCCTATTCTTGTGTCATCTGTCTAAGATATAAAAATTCTCTGAAATCTGACCTGTGAACCTAATTCTGATGTTGTTGAGAGTCCTTCCAGAAATATGATTCTGTATGTGTGGTTCAATAGATGAGATAATCTGGCCAGAAGGTGATGAAGCTTTGCCTCCAGATGCTCAAGATCTCATCTCCAAACTACTGCGGCAAAACCCTCTGGAGCGTCTGGGAACAGGTCCTCTAGCGCACAAACTCACACTTACTTGCACAGACTGACTTGATCTATTCCCTGGTTTAGTCTTAAGAGGAGTGACTTGACTGATCTGCTGAGATTAATAGTGTATGAATAAACCTGAACAGAAAATCTTAAGAAGACTTTTTCTTTAATGTTATCCTATATCTCTGTTTTTTGAGAAATATTTGAAGAGATCTTCTCTTTCCCTGTCACACAGGGAGTGCGTTTGAGGTGAAACAGCACCGTTTTTTTACTGATCTGGACTGGAACAGTCTCCTGAGGCAGAAGGCAGAGTTCATTCCTCAGCTGGAGTCGGAGGATGACACTAGCTACTTTGACAGTACGTGTTCAGGCAGCAGGGACTGTAGTGAAATTTATAACAAGATACTTTATTCTCTACCTGCAATACAGATGCACACCACATGGGCCTACATTATCTAAAGCACAATTTGAAATCTCTTTCTTCGACCCGCTAGCACGCTCAGATCGGTATCATCACGTGGACTCGGAGGAAGAGGATGACACAAATGATGATGACCATCTGGAGATCCGTCAGTTCTCCTCCTGTTCACCACGATTCAGCAAGGTGTGAAGTAACACATGCTAACACTCTTAACGACAGCAAAAACAATGATATAAGACATTCAATTAATAGTTTATGTATTAATAATACACAAAATAAATAATTATGCCAAGTAGTATACAGTAGTTCAAAGCAGGGTGAAGTATAATAGGGCATATGGATAGCATATATAGGATAGCAAAATAGAAGTTGTAATTATAAAGACATGGTATCAGTTCTGCTTAATTTTAAGTTTAATCTAGTGTCCTCAGCAGTTTATACTCTTTATAACTTAATCTGTCTTATTCTCTCCATCACTCCCTGTCGGTCTCTCTTTTTTAGGTGTATAGTAGTATGGAGCGTCTTTCCTTGCATGAGGAGAAGCGCACCCCTCCTCCCACTAAACGCAGTCTGAGTGAAGAGGGAGGAGAGCGTATCAACAGTCTCAGTGGCCTAAAGTCTCGAGATCGGAGCTGGCTGGTGGGCTCACCTGAGATGTGAGTGAAACACCTGAAGTTATTCTGATAAATAAATCATAGTTTTCATAGTCAGATATTTCTGAAAAATATACAGCTATGTTTGTTCAACATGGTGTAAGGAACTGGTCATTTGGTCTTTTGTAGCCTAAGGAAGCGACTCTCTGTTTCTGAGTCATCTCACACCGAGAGCGACTCCAGCCCGCCTCTGACCGTACGTCGCCGCTGCTGCTCGGCCATCATTGAAATGCCTCGATTCGCCATTTCCAGCGAAGAGGATGGCGGTGTGGGGGGCAGGAAGACCCATGTGAGGGGACCTCGGGGGGAAGATCTGCCTCAGGCCATACCAGAGCTCCCTGTGGAGAGAGAGCTCAGACTGGATGAATCGCCAACCACACCAGGCTCCACTTCCAGACAGATCAGCCGTTCCACACTCACACGTCAGTCTTGTGGAATTATTCTGGGGACTAGTACTTTCAAATGTTAAAAATATTTTTAAGACTATGTATTATTAAGGCCCTAGACTAAATGAATGGGATTTATGATTTCAAATAACAACATATTGATCCATTCTGAGAGTTTGCCATTTCCTGTAGACATATCTATAATTTTTCGTATGTGTGATTTCAGCTGGTGGTTCTGGTGATGTGTTGGATCGAGCTTCTCGCTACAGTGCTGAAGGATCTGAAAACTCCACTCCTAAAGCCATCAGTGATTTAGCAGCTCGTAGAGCTCGCCACAGACTGCTGTCAGGAGATATGGAGAAACACACGTCACGCCCACTTAACAAAGTCATCAAGTCCGCTTCAGCAACTACACTTTCACTCATGATCCCTGCTGGTAAGTAAAAATAATTGATCATCATGATTTTGCCATGCAAGACTTGTTCTTTTGTTGGTCCTTAAACAATAGGATGATATGACGATAGGTTAACAATCCTAATTCTTTTGCAATGCTTATGATTTGTTAATAAAAATATTGTGCCAGGACGAACATGGACCATGTCTTACTAGTCACTTTATTGTATTGGCTGTCTCTATCTTTTGAAAGAAATGTATGTGGCAGTCTATCATACTTTAACTGAGGTGCAATTTATTTTTTTCTTGTTTTTCAGATCACCATGGTGCCTCTCCTTTGGCCAGTCCGATGTCCCCTCATTCTCTCTCGTCCAACCCCTCATCACGTGACTCCTCGCCTAGCCGAGACCTCTCCCCAGCCATCTGCAGTGTCAAACCCGCCATAGTCATTCACCGAGCCGGCAAGAAATATGGTTTCACCCTGCGTGCCATCAGGGTTTACATGGGAGACACAGACATTTATACTGTGCACCACATGGTCTGGGTGAGTACGGCAGATCCAGTTATTCTCCATGATACAGTTAGACTGCACCAATTTGTGGTTTTGAGTGCTCTAACATATGGCTTTGCAGCACGTGGAGGATGGGGGACCTGCTCATGAGGCTGGACTGAGAGAAGGAGATCTCATCACACATGTTAATGGAGAGCCTGTCCATGGACTCGTGCACACAGACGTTGTAGAGCTCATTCTCAAAGTACGTCGACAGCTACAATCTGATGAGCATTATTGCTTTAGAAATGATTGATATTCAGGTTAATTTCTTTTTATGTTGCAGAGTGGCAGTAAGGTGTCCATTTCTGCTACGCCCTTTGAGAATACATCTATTAAGGTTGGCCCTGCACGCAAAACCAGCTACAAGTCCAAAATGGCCCGGCGCAACAAAAGAACCAAAACCAGAGAAGGACAAGATAGGTGAAGTTTAACATTTACCATGAAATCCAAATACCTATGTCTCACAGAGTTCTTCTGATTTCAATTCCTCGGGCTTACATTTGCTGTCCCATTAATGGTTTGTATATACTTATCTACTACAGTAAGAAGAGAAACTCCCTGTTTCGTAAGATCACCAAGCAAGCGACCCTTCTCCACACCAGTCGTAGCCTGTCCTCTCTGAACCGCTCAGTCTCATCAGGTGAAAGTGTCCCAGGGTCTCCCACGCACATGTCCCCTCGTTCACCCACGCAGGGCTGTCGTTCCACTCCTGACTCTGCCCACTCAGGTGAAGCCTTTATCTCTTATATCAAAACAGTAATCACAGTAGCAAACAGTATTTAAATATTTTTATATACATCATACAAACCAACTACTGCCAATGTGATTTTATACACAAATTGCTGTGTCAAATCATGTTCTCATTTAATTTAACATTGTGGCGTCTACAGACAATATTGTAATTACCGTATTGACCCTAATATAAGACAATGTTTTTTTCTTGGAAATACATCTGAAAAAACACGGTCGTCTTATATTCAGGGTCTAGACTTTGACATGTCAATAATACACCCACAACAATAGGGGGCGCCAAATACGCATAAAACGAGTGTGCCATGAAATACGTAATGTAATGCGTGTTGTAAAGATCGAGAGTAAAAACAAAAGAATAAGAAAACCTTACAGCTGCATGAGTCGTGACTGTCACATTAGCCCGATGGGACCAAACTCCCTTTGCGATTTTAAAACGCAAGACAGTACCCAGATTTGAAGACTACAGTAAGATTTAACTTCTACTGTTAATAAGATTTTGGTAGGCTACTATTAGATGGATAGCCTAAATGTCCTAATTCAGATGGGCTACCGTTTTTTTTTTTTTTTTTAATGTTATATCAAAAAGTGTATATATTTTAAATGTGATTGTTGGTACATTTTACCAGTTTTTACCATACTTTCAAAACAAAAATTAAAATAGGAAAAATATGGCATATGAAAATAATTGAAGACAAAATGTGTTTTACTGAGAAAAAACAAGATTTGGTTTTTAAAAAGCCTTTTTCCAAAAGGTACATCTGGAAAAAGGGAGGTTGTCTTATAATCAGGGTCGTCTTATATTCGGGCCAATACAGTAGTTTCCCATAATGTAATCAATATCATGTCTCAAGCCATTTCATTCATCTTCATATTTCTTTAATAAGTTTAATCTTTAAACTTGAAACTTCTCTTTCTCTAATGCAGTTGGTGGGAACTCATCCCAAAGTAGCTCACCTAGCTCCAGTGTGCCAAACTCTCCTGCCAGTTCTGGACAGATCAGACCCAGCTCTTTGCATGGTCTGGCTCCCAAACTGCAGCGTCAGTACCGCTCCCCCCGCCGGAAGTCCGCAGGCAATATCCCCTTATCCCCTTTGGCACGTACACCGTCGCCTACCCCTCAAAACACCTCCCCACCGCGTTCTCCTTCGCCCCTGCCAAGCCACGCGCTCATCACCTCTTCAATAGGCCAGTCTTTCCCTGTCAAACTCCACTCTTCACCTCCATTAGTAAGACAGATATCCCGCCCAAAGAGTGCAGACCCTCCTCGCTCTCCTCTGCTCAAACGTGTCCAATCAGCTGAGAAGCTTGCAGCCTCTCTTTCTTCTTCATCCTCATCTCCTTCTCCGTCTTCTACTGCTGATAAAAAGCTACCAGTTGGTGCCAGCCGCAAACACAGTCTTGATACCTCACATTCAGATTTTAAAAAAGAGATGATGCAGCGAGACCCCAGTCTACAGAGCCTGCAGGAGTCAGCCAGTGAGACTCTAATGGGAGGAAGAATGTCTCCTGCAGAAAAGGGCAGCCTGCAGCCTTCAGTTCGTAAACTGGGCAGGCAAGAAGGTCCTGAGTCTGGAACTGGAACTCTGGGACTTGTTCCTGGGAAGAGTAAACTGAAAGACAAGCTGTCTGCCATTCGCCAGGATCGAGCTGAGCGCCGCGAGTCTCTTCAAAAGCAGGATGCCATCCATGAGGTGGACTCCTCAGAGGATGAGACAGACGAAGGGTCGGAAGATAGCCAAGATGGATGCAGGACAAGCTATGTTCCTCCTAGCCATGTCTTGAGGCCTACAACTGTAATGGCCTCTCCCCATACCATCAGGATGGGACCAGCAGCTCCACCGACACTGGGACTGACGCCCTCAATGGTTGCACCCCCAGGCTTACCTCAGCCCAGCCGAGGACTGCAGATACAAAGCCAAAGTACCACTCAATCTCAGACACAAACTTCAACCTCACTGTCAATGCAAGCTGCAGCCAAGCCCCCAGAACAGATTCCTACAACCTCTATTATGGCCCAAGACTCCAGTTCAACACTAGCTGAAGAGTCAAAAAAGAAAGACTTAAAGGCACAGGACTCTCAATCCAGTGTTAGGCCTTCTCCACCTCAACCCAGCCCTCTGTCCAGCACCTTTTCCACCCATGGTAGCGCCTTTACCTCTGTCAGCAAAGACCCATTCATCAAACCCACCACACCTCCGTTGGATCCCCGGAGGACCCCCAAAACTTCTGAGCCCAGGTCCAAAACCAGTGGTAAAATGGATCCTAGCACTGCTTCTGGAGTGACGAGGGATATCCCTGTTGCTACCACACCAACCGGAGGCATCTCAAAGGAGATGAAGGAGGCTGACAACCGCAGACAGGCTGCAGCTGCCTCTCCATCCACTGCCTCTGGGAGCGGAATGGACAAAGTTGTGTCTCAACTGGCCACAGTGGCTAAGAGTGTGCTTGGCCCAGTCAAACTCAACATCCCAGGTACTAAAGAGGCCTCAGAGCGGACAAAGGACCAGCATCCCCAGACAGATGCCACCCACCTGAAAATAAAAGAATGTCGCCTGGAACGTCCTGATTCTCCTGACTCTTTGAGTCCGTCTGCTGCTTCTGGCTCCCAGTCTCTACGGCTGACTGAATCTCCCTCTAAACAAACGTCATCCAAATCTGAGCCAGCCTCAACTTCTCAGAGATCTTTGGAGGTCCAAGGGACTTCCAAAAGGCCAACTGCTCCAAACTCCCAAGCCGGGGAAGAACATCAGGAGAAACCAGGGACTCCGCGAAGTGGCACCACACCAAGGCCAAGGTCTGAAGCACAATCTCAGGCCCAGGCAAAGTCTAGTTCCACTATTTCAAGAGACAAATCCAACAAGACAACGTAGCAGCCTTGCAGAAAGACTCATTTTCTCCAGCTTTAATTTAAATTGCCTATGACTGACAAATACACACTGTAACACAAGGCAGTTGTCCTGTTTAATGTCAGTGTTCATATGAAAAGATTGTGGAAAGATAAGACAGAGGAAGAGATGGAGGTGTTAACAGATGAGCCCAACAGCTTTATTTCAAAATGTTTTATGCTCTGCCATTCACTAAATAATTGAAGCTTTTGCTTCGAATTGTTTTGCTTTTCTTGTTTCTCCTTTTAAAGTATTTTTCTCAGCAGCTAGAAAACCTAGAAAAATGCTTGGGTCTGTGCCCTGAGAGACAGAAACCGTGTCCACTTACAGTATATTACCTCTTCATATTATCCTTATATTACTTTAAGAATCTTCTCTTGTAGTAGGTATAGTTGTGCCTTAAAGCAGCATTTCACGTATTTCTTTCTGCCTGTTCATTTTTAGAGGAAGACATATCGCAGCAATAAGAGTAGCGTATCCTGAGCAATTTTCACAAACACACAGTTTATTTCATCACACCTGTAGTATAAAGAATAAGTAATATAAAGAGAAACCAAACTGTGTTTTCCTTTTTTTCTCACTTGCACTTGTTTCAGCTTTTAATTGTCGAACAGCTGTGTGATGTATGTCTATGAAAATTCAACTTGAGATTTTCCCTTAGGCACAGCCGTCACTAATGTAATGTATATGGTAGCTGAAATTTGGATGTATAATGCAGAAGAATGGTGGCCAATAATTGCATGAATTACATCCAATCAGAATTAAAGATGTTATTAGAAATTATTTGGAATTACTCTGTATAATAAATCATGTGATCTTTGGCCATCATTCACATCCCACTAAAGTTATGTCAAGCTACATAGCTTAGCTAAAAACATTACTTGTAACTTGCACATCATTATGTCTAGACCGTGTTTGGTTTTGTCTCTGTTCAAGCGGACCATTTTATTTCTTCTTTAGCTTGCCTGTTTTATTTTCTCTTTCTCTTTTAATATCTGGACCAATTAGCTGTTGTCTCTGTATATTTGTTTGCTTTTTTTTGTTTCGGCAGACTTGTATCTGGAGTTTGTGTGTGTGCGCCTGTGTACAGAAGCATGTTTGAGTGTGTGTTTGTGTGGGTTCTTATATAATGTATATTTTTAAAAGTCTGTTATTTGTTAGTTTTATGCCCTAAACAATGGGAGTGTGTTTTTGATTGGTGTCATATCTTTGCCATATCAGCTCTGTCTGATTCAGCCCTTTGTCATATACCGGGCAAAGATGTATTTGCACAAAGCCTTTTTATTTTGTATGTCAATAATATGAAAACCAATAAATACAGTATCCAATTAGATCCCAGACTTGGTTGGGGTCTTGAGGGGTTTGACCAGTAAGTGAGACTGTGGTACGTTGTCATATTATCTTGACATAACAATGTGTTAACACCATAATGTATTTAAAGGTTAACCTGTGGAACTTTTAATGTTTTAACCACATTTTACATTTATAATCAAAACGAGTTGTCTGTATTGTGTTTCCACTCAGTTTACCACTTCATTTATTCTCATTGTTCAAATTTCAACATTTGCCTGGTATAAAAGGTCTAGGTGCTCACAGCAAGTCAATCTTTTTCCAACACACTCCTGCCCTACTTTTGGCCCTGCCTATATGGAAAATTAAAGTGTTTTTAGTTGGTCTTTATAACTGATTGTGATTGGAGTCACATGATGATGGTATGTACAGCTATGCTATACCCTTATTCATGTTTTGTCCATCTGAAATGCGAATGGATATCTTGCACATTTACGCTTCAAGGAATGGAGCTGTTGATCGCATTGCAGCTTGAAGCTCAATTCCTGACAAAACTAATTAACCAGAGCACCATGATCAGTGAAAAAAATGCACTTGTAACGAGAATGGCATGTGGATGAAGTTGGAAATGCATCTGTGGGCAGTCAGGTTTAATAGAGTATTTTTCCTGTTGCGTCTAGAGAACACATCAATCCTACACACTAGTGGCAAAGCTATAAATTCACAGTTATTAAAAAAAAAGACCAAGGCTTAACGATTATGTCCACAAGTGATGACCTACAACTGAATCCCACTCCAATCATTATCATTCTTATACCCAAACTTGAATCTCCATTTAAACTAAATTTAAAGGTCGTATAGAAACTGCCCTTGAATGTTTACATGTGCTTTGAGAGATCATTTGTAAACCGCACACTAGTGCATTATGTCTAAATAATGTGTCATGTGTAGTGTGAGTGCTCAGGCACATTTTGTAGTTTAGATGATGGCAGACCACTAGTGATTTCCTTTCTGGCTGCATTGCATTTGAGATTTTACAGGGTGTAAAGGCATTATGAAACTGTCGCATTCACTCAATAAGCCTAGCACTTAGTTTTTCACTATTTTTTTTACATGTAGTCTCTGATGACCTGCTTCACATTCTACCCATTGTGCTTTTAACAAAAAAAAGGAAAACAATTTTCTGAATTATGTGTGTAAATGTGCGAAATTCATCTCTTTCTTAAGTCGTGAGCTGTGAAAGTGAGCGCTAACTGCCTTCTCATGTACATAATGGGGATGATGATGATGGTTGGGCTATTTGTTGAGGTGAAGTCGGGTGTCAGAATGCCTGCGGTGGTCATCCATCAATGTCCTGCAGCCACCATGCACGCACTAGTGAAATGTAATCTCACACACCGTCTAGAGCAAATTTACCCGCCACCTCTCACCTGTGGTATAGCTTGGCTTTTTATGAATGAAAAACCTTTGGAGCACACACACACACTACTTACATCTGCCTACCATAAACACACACATAGACTCTATGTCCAACCTCTGCCCTCTTCTAATTGTCTGTTTGTGTTTGACCCAAATGGCAGCAAAGATGAGATGGTTTACTTTTATGTAAATATTTTTAAGTCTGGTGTTCTGAGTGTCTTTAATATGAAAAGAATGAAGTTATTTGGTGTGCAATGGCCACTGCCTTAGACACGACGCATAGATGGAATGGGACAATGACTAGATATTGTGTGTATTTTAAGACTTAACACTCAGTTACAAGGGAGTCAATGGTGATACAGTGGTGTTATGGGTTTAGGGCACTGCCCATGTGTCAATCATGCTTTGTCCAAGACTAAAGGAGACGATGTGGTTGTACAGACACAAGTTTGTGCAAAGGGGAAAAAAGTGCTAGAGTTAAATCAGTGCAATATCTTAACATTTTTTATTGTGTTAAGACGCATGTTTGTTGTTAATTCCACCTTATGAATAATAAAGATTTTTTAAGTAACTCAGCACGTGGTTTGTATTTATTCACTGAGTGTGAGACATTAAGTTGATACAGATAGAGCTACCAAACAGATATTGCTAGCAGCAAATGCTCAGTAGTGAGGCATTCAACAGAACTTGTTTAAATATAGTACTGACCAAATTTAAATGAAATTGCCAAAATGACTTTTCAAAAACAATTTAAAATACCCCTGTCTTTCATTGCTTGGACAACCCGTAATACAGTACTGAATATCAATAGTATAGTGCACATCTCCAGAAGTAAAACAATACATATAGAAAAGTATATTTCTTCTTGTACTTACTATACTGTAGTATATTATTGAGTACAGATGTATCTAAGCTCTACAAAACACTTCTGCCATAAGAAAAGAAAGTGGCATTTTCCATGGTCCAGTTAAATTTGAATCTGTTAAATGTTGAAAAGGAAGAAACTTTTTTTTTTTTTTTAAAGTTGAAGAATTCACTCTCAGCTCCATTTCCCCTTCCTTTCAGGATGTTAAATGGATCCCTAATGGACAGTTATTTAGGTATTTGCTCACCCACCTGTCATGAGCTTTTTTCAGGGAATTCATTGCCTTAATGAATGTGGAAGACAGTCAGCACAAGATGTATACACCATGTTAATAGGCATAGCATGCCAACTCTAGGCATTGACAAGACGAAGTAATGAAATCCATTAGATTCTGGTGAGTACATGTTTTCTCAGGCCTCTCGGAGGGCTGCATGTATGTTCGAGAGCTGTATACCCTGAGGGCAAAGACAAAGCGGTCAAAGGTTAGCTGGCTTGCTTAAAAAGCGCCCACCATAAGGGATAATTGGACTCTGTCCAGCCTTCATTCACTAGTTTTCCATCAGCAGGCCTATTAAGAAAGTATACATTGTGAAAATGTGCACACTTAGACCTTCCACAGACCCCCTTGCTTACCATCTCCCCACGGCACGTGAACCGCTAGAGAATGAAGATGCTCCGATGACCCAATGTGTCTCTTCCTCTCTGCCCACCCCCCTCTGACAGGAAGCTGGTGCCACTGATGGATTGCTGGCTGAGTCTGTCTCTGACACCCGCTCTACATGACCGGGTAAATTCATTCCATTCCTGCCTTTCTGTACACAGCCGCCCATACCAGCATCCACTGCCTGACAGCCAGCCTAATGGGGGGACCAGGCCAAATGGATTTCAGGAGAAAAGTGAAGGGCGGCAGGGCCTCAGGGGGGCAATAATTCTCCCCTATTTCAGAATTAATTTTACCCAGTCCTCTCACTTTTTTTCTTGCTTCCAAGTTTTCTCGAAGAAATGGAAAGGAAGGAGAGGTTTCACTGCCTATTGATTCAATTTAAATGTGACAAGTCTGAACGCAGGTACATGAATCATTGTATCTTACTTACGAGCATGAGCCACATGTTGAACGTTAACCTTCCAAACTGACTCGGGTGCACTAGATAATAGGATACAAAATAAATGCTATCATCAGTTCGATTTGATATTAGATATTAGCAATTAGTTTTACCTGCTGATAGTATGGCATAGAAGAATGGCAGGTGGAAGCTGCATTATAGGCTAATTGCTCTCTGTGGTACCACGCGCCATGTTTAATGAGCCTTATTCTGTGTGATGAATGTGCACACACACCCATAACCTGTACAGTGTGCAGACTTGATGTTGCCTGCCAGACAAATAGTGTGAAAGTTCAGTTGCGGAGAGCAATTAATTAGCCCGTGGAGAAGAGAAAAAGAGTGAAGTATTGGGATTTCAGCTCGGCTACTTATTTTTTTTAACAATTGTTTATTGAATTTTCTTCTTTTTGTTTTTAGACCGAGTAGAAACAGTAATATAAAACAAAAAGCAACTGTGCAAATCTAGAACCCATCCCATCCCACTGCTGGTAGACTTCAAAAAATGAAATACAATGTAGACCTTGAAAAAATAAAACTTACAATGATATTAAAAATGATGACACAATATTAAAAGCAGAATGCCATCAATTTACAGTTTTCACATTAGATCCACGTATGCGAGAAGTTGAGAGTTCCATCATTATAATATCCAACAGATACACAGTCCATGTTAGCTCGGCTACTTATTAAATATTATTTATTCAGCTCAGGTATTTATTAAAAATAAACTTACCAGCCGATTGCGACAAGCAACACTATTTAAGTTGGTCATTTAGTTTTTATTTCTACAGCGTCAAGGTCACACTCCAACCACACTAAAATTTCATTGGACGGAAGTACCACTCCTTATGTTTATTAATGATCAAACATGGGTGAGAAGAAATTGTGTGGAAGTTGAGAAACGTTGATAAAGTATGACAAATCCAGGCAGGGCTCCTGCATTACATGTCCATATCACTTCGCCAAATTATTTCAGTTATTTCAAAGGTCCTTACAGCCTACAACAGCAAAATCCAACCAAAACCAAAAACGCCGGCACCATCACATAAATTAGTTGAAGGAAGTTTTTTAATTTCAACAAAATCATGTGTAATGATGCAACGGCCAAACCAGCGCTTTAATCACAAATCATAAAAAACATGATGAACTATAATCATTACAATCTGATAAGCTGATAGAGACAGCATTGAATTGGTGGGACATCAATACAGGGGTGTATACAACCTGATTGAAACCACTGAGGCATGTAGCTCAGCTCATAACTGAGACTGGGTAGGCAGCTGCGCTGCTTGCACAGACAGTACATGTGAAGCAAGTGACGACACATCTAAGCTATAAAACCTCACAAAAGTGTTGGGTGATGACCAGCCTGTCACCATGCAAATGTCCTGAATAGATATGCCATTTTCCCATGTCCACGACGATGCCATTCCTCCGGTGGAGGGGGTTTAAACAATTGCATCGACGAGCCAGTGTGACAGCAACATTGGCTTTGTGTAACACCCCAAACGCGACTGTTAGTGGCCTACGGTACTTTTTCGGTGTGTATAAAGTCCTAGCACGTGTTCTTAAGGGTTGTGCATCGATCCTTGCCCCCTTCGACAACATGGTCACTGGTGTTGAGTCAACGGCTGCGATTGGGTTGTCAGATGAGCTCCTCCAGTGTTTTCACCAGGCTCAGCAGGCGTTATCCACTAGTTGCACTGTGACAATACCGCGTCCCGATGATCAGCTTTGGATTGTGGATCTTTTAGGGGTCCAGGGCTGGGTGCAACAATGTACGTTACACTGGGTGAAAAGTTCTTAGCGCTAAGCTTCTCAAAAATCAGATCAGTTAGCTTCCGTGTGAGATTGAAGCCCTAGCTATAGCCGCTGTCCTGAAGCATTTTGGTCCAAATATTATTCAGTCATCACAGACGGCGTGTGTGCTCACTGACAGTAAACCATGCATGCAGGCCTTTGAGAAGCTGGGCAGGGGTGAATTTTCTGTTAGCCCGAGTGTTATCATTTCTTGTCCACTGCAAGCCGCTTCCAGGTCTCTGTTTGTCATGTTGCTGGGGCTGCTATTCTCCCTTCAGATTATGCTAGTCACAATGCTGCACAGTGTGACAGACCTGCATGTCAGGTGTGTAGCTTCGTCTCTGAATCCGTGGTCTCTGTTGTGTGGGGTACTGACATTTCCGACATCTTATGGGGAGCTCAAAATGTACCCTTTGGTTCTGTTGGCAAAATAATACAGGCTGGCCATTGAGGTAGGCGATGCTAAAAATGTCAACAAGAATTCGGTGGCTGAAAAAGGCTAGAGATACAGTGCAACTTTTGAGATTTTGCAACTAGAACCACACTGTGGGGTCATCACCCCATTGCTATTGTCTGTAGCTATCGCTCAGTTAAATAGCCATATTCGGTCACGTGGCATGTCAGCCCATGAGATGGCTGTGGTCAGTTCTCTCTTGAACAGTTACCTGTGCATGGCCAGGAACTGATTGTGTTGCAGTACGCACAGCGCCTGGCTAACTACTCCCACAGTGTTAAGGCGAAAACACCACTGAGTCAGGGTGCACCTAGCTCTGATATTAGCCCTGGCAACCTTGCGTATTTGTTGTATTGGTTCCCAGTTGCAGCATGCTTTTTATAGGGTTTGCTTAACTGTTTGTTAAAAAATTGACTCTTTCTCAAGTGTTGCAGGTCATTGTGAAGACAGTGCAGTGTCTGAGAGTGAAGAGGAGTGCGAAGTGACACTTATTGCTCCCCCAAGTGACCCTGATATCCTCCTGGTGATAGCGACACTTGCTTCACCCCCAGGTCTGATGGCAGTGGATGCCAGGAGGGTAGGACTGTGTCCCCATCGTGTAGTGTGGAAGTCTCACACCATGAGTTGGCCTCCCTCTCAGCTGTCCCGGTTCAGGCTCCTCGGCGGTCAGTCCATCTACGTTGGCTTCCCAACAAGTTAAAAGGATTATGAGCTGTAATAGACGGGCTGCCTTCACCTGCTTCCTTGCTTTGGCTCAAAGGAGTTCTATGAGGCTCCATAAGGGTCTGCTGTGCTGTTGGCACTGCACAGACAGTTCAGTCAATTCATCTTGTGTTGTCACATCATGGCACTTTCTTGTGTTTTTTTTTGTTCAAATGTCAACAGGTGCCAGAGAAGAGTTCTGCAGGAAAAATGGGCGGTGCCAGTATGTGGAGTGTGACATGGATTGTGACGTGGTTCCTGACATTGAACGTGATCCCGCTGGCCCAGGCAGAGCATGTGCATGTGCTACTTGTTGTTGTGTTTTGCCGTCGCCATTAAAAGGCTTGACTAAACTATTCTCTCGTGTCAGCGATTCATTGTAACTCACCTAAACACTGGCGTAGGTCTAAAATGATGTTTTGGAATTAGCAACGGAGGCGTGGGATGAGATGCATAAGAAATTAATCCTACACACAAAAATATTTTAAGGACAAAACCCTGACAAATGTCTTGAAATACATCATCTGAACAATGTCGCGAGGTGTGGTAACCATAGTATAAGCGGAATAATTGACTCCGGTCCGTTGAATTATTAGAAAATAATGCACACCCGAGGTGGTGATGAGGCCATGACAAGAAGCAATTGTTTTTTTCTAATAAATCAACGGGCCATTGTCAATTATTCCTTACATAAATGGACATGAAATAATGATTTGATTTACTGTAGTTAAATTGTTTTATTATGTGATGATAAAGAATTCACGGAACGATACAAAGACATGGAACTAGCACAGGTGTTTAGGAAATCATTGGCCTGAGCCAAGATAAGGCACGGAAATTTATCCACGGTCAATTATCCATTATCAATAGTGTATCCACATTTTTCCTGAACGCGTAATTCTTGCCTGAATGAAACAATGCTACATTTCCAGTGATTCTAGTCAAATTAACCTATTTTCAGAGCTGATAATATAATGTTAAGCCTATGAAAATGGCTTTAAAAAGCACATGGCACCTTAGTTTCATCACTTGTGACGGTGTCGCAATGTTCATCTTTTTTAAGTAACTCACCTGTCATAGTTTAAAGAGTGGGTAAATGACATGAAGCGGCTAGAGGTTATTGCGTTGAAAATAAATAAGCACATATCCTACATTTTGTCCACGAAATAAGAGCACACATTTTTTATTTTATTTTACACACAGTGTTTTAACTTAGGCGCTGCAAGCCATGCTCTTTTTCTCTTGTCATTGTTATGCAAGGCATACAGCGCCGGAGATAGAGAGATTAGCTGGTGTGCAAAACAAGTACTTTACAGGAAGTTTATTGCTGTTACTGTGGCTGCCAACAACAACACATTTTTATATTTAGTTGCACTAAAAAAGTTTCAGTTTAATTAATTCAGTCAATCTTATGACACCGTTTTATCATGGATTTCTATGGAGACCGGAATACGAGAACATCCAAACGGATGTTAGAATACATCATGATGGTGCTCATCGGTTACTCAGGAAAAAGGTGGATAGATGCATGAAGCACCACTTACTCAGATGTCACTTACAAACTAAGCAGCTTAATATTTAAAGTTTAACAAACTATCCTACAAATTCCAGATCGCTCTGATTCTTATTTCGGCATATTTTGTGCACAGCATGTTTGAGAAGTCATATTTGAATGCCACGACTGACCAGTAAGAATTAAGCATTGCACTAATAATAATAATAATAATAATAATAATAATAACTCTACCAATTTTTCATATATTTTCAACAACTCCCGGGTTACACAGTAAGCATTTGTAAGCCAATGCTAGGTGAACATTCTGGTATAGAAAAAAAAAATGTCTTCCTGTCTTTCTCTTTTGAACTGCTGCACAGATACGATGATCTTTATGAAATCATATTGTTTTTCACTCATGTTGACTGAATAAATAGTTGTGGTTAAGTCTCAAAACTCTCCCTCAGTAGTGGGTTAATAATGACAGAAGGGAGAGTTGGGTCTATATGAGGGTCTGGCCACTGGGGTCTCCATCACTGTCACTCTGATTGATTGGGACATCAGCCAAGATAAAAGATCCTGTCTTCCTTGCACGAGAGCCCAGCTCCCTGGGGAAAGGTGAGAGAGGAACCCCTCCAAAACATACACACCTGCATGTCCATATGCTCAAACACACCTGCAGGTGGTCTCCCTGCTCCCTTTCTCTTTTCAGGCCCCAGAAACACAGATGTTCCTGCTCTTGTATCTCTTGAGGTTCACCGTGGCCTCTAACACTCAACTGATGCATCCTTTATTTTCTCTCTCTGTTATTTTCTCCTCTCTCTGGTCACACCATCTTCTACATTACAGTGCTGATAGAACATTAAAATTTGATTGCAGAGAATCAACAGTGTTCGTGTGATTGCCCCAAGACTCTGTAGTCTTGATATTATTAATAATTCATCAAGGTTCTGTGCTTTTTGAAAATCCCGTCTGGCTGCCTTTCTGTAATGAAGGTCTACGTTCAGACTTCAGCTCTGAAGAAGAAAGTTTAAGTTCTTGTTTTTTCTCCATCCATTCATCTATATGTGAAAGCATCTAAGGTGTAACCTGTAAATACAGTATATAAATACCAAGAGTGAAGCCAAGACTGCAGGTCGCACCGAGCTGCATTGCTGCTTGTACAAATATATTTTTAGTCTTTTTCAGAGCTTTGGTTATGTTAGACTGTACAAGAGACACCAGGGTGCCCTTTAGCCAAAAATATGTCATTGACAAAGAATAATAATCCCCCTTTGTATTGTATTGATGGTTGCACAGTTAAGCCATGGGAGGGCAGTATTTGATTGAATCATGTGCCATAAAAAGACAGACCTGGTATATCTCATTCAGTATCATTGTCATCTGATTCAGTCTCAGACAATTATTTCAAATTTTATTCAAATTTTATTATCTTTGATATGTTATTTGAACATTTATTATTATTTTTATTTGTATAATAATTTGATTATTATTATTAATATCTGTCATTCTATTATTCTATCATTCTATCTATTGTTCTGTCTCTATCAATGTAACTAAATCTAAATAACCCACATTAATACTTAATGGAGATTGCAGGTAAATCATGAAATTATTTAAATTACTTTTGGGTAATAAATGTATTATTATTCATTAGATAAAGACAAGATGTTAATGAGCAGGTTACAATAAATATTGTTAAAGGTTCAGTCAAAAAGGATTCACATAATTCATGTAGAGCAAAATTTAAATAGAAATAAAAGGCTACACATTCCAAGGTGTACTAGACTGTATTTGTGTGACTGTCTCACTGTCCCCCTGTGGTGAAAAGTGTAAGTGCAGATGTAAGAACAAAGCCCCTGCACTCTGAGTGTCCAGCATTCCCTTATACTTCCTTTCATTGCTTTATTTCTGTTATCCTGTAAAGCTCGGAACAATTCAAGAACATTCAGGTAGAGCTTCTTCAAATGAGTTAAAACCGCTGTACTGGCTTGTATTTGGAGCAGTGGTGCACAGCTCATTACGTAATATATTGTAAAGATGTCAGGAAGAAGGAGTTGACTGGATAAATTCCCAACATGCTCTTACAGTTGAATGGAGTCCAAAGAACAGGCTTTTGCAGAAGAACTTAATAGGGTTAGGCAGCTGTTTTCTTAAGTGCTGGCCACTTCGGACAACAGAGCGGAAAATTCAGCAAGTCAGAGAGTAAGTCAGGAGGGACAGATTAATTGATTTGTTCAAGGGAGGTAAATAATTTCAAGGCAGAGAATTCAATTTTGCTCCAGGTGAAAAATGAAAGGGGCGATCAATATTTTCCCACAAACAGAGAAAAAGTTCTATGTGATTTTTCACTTAGTTACACAACATGTGAGCTGAGGTCTGCGTGTGTGTGCTTCACAAAAAAGAGAATTATGAATGGGTTGAAAATATTTCAGAACATTGAAAGGACGTTTTACAGTTTTACTTTTTCAGTGTCTCTAGTTGGTAGTTATTTATGAAGTTTCTCAAGATTCAAACAGATTACACAGAATATTTGATTTGTTGCTCAAGCTCACGAGAGCTACAAAACTCTTAAAATACATCATTTCAGAAGAACAAAATGGGCTACGGCTGGAGCAAGCCATTCTATTGAAACTTGACTTAAAAACCCCTGCCATTTCTTGTGCATTACAATTTTCAATGCACCCTTATTCCTGCACTTTTTTAATTTCTCATTTCAGTCTTTTCCTGTCTTTCACTCTCCCAGTTCTCCTGCTTTTATCGTTCATTTGTCATAATCTCTCTTTTATTCCCCCTGTCTTTTCCATTACCTCACCACTTTCCAGTTGTGAAGAATCTTCTAGGACACTAGAAACACATTTTGTTGTTATGGAAATCTCCCCTTGTCTTGCTCTTTTTAAATGTATTTACTGTAACAGGATGATGACCCCTAACCAGCATATGGCAGGGGAAAGGTTTCTAAAGTAAGGATTCTTTACTCTGTATGTGTAAGTGGAAAAGCTGTGGTGCTAATCAGCTGTAACAGGCTACAGTATGGCATACAGTATGGCATATCCTGTGCCCTGTCACAATTAAAGCACTGGGGACAATGACATTTCAATTTAACCCTCTGGTGTTGTTCAGTCATTTTAGACTGAAAAAAAATCCTTTATTGGAATGGTACAAAACTTGACTTTTGCAGAACGTGTGCCCTATATCATTAAAAGCCAAAGCTAAAATAATAAAAGGATGTGGAATGGACCGGGGAAAATTGCGTGCACAATTTCTGTGTGGGCCTCCCTGTCACTTGTTATACCAGTGTTCTGTCCTGAGATGTCGTTTCACCGCACTGCCCTTGTGAATTAATCTTCCACCCTATATCCACTTACCATTCGTAGGTGGGTCAGCGAGGTTGCCTGATCATCAAAGTGAATAACAATTCAACCAACAATTCATTGCACAAAACACTGTGGTTATACCAAACCATGTTAATCCTCATTGCAAGGGAACTCGTATTTAATGTAGTCTGAGTCGTATTTTCTTTTAGCTTGTGTAGTTTTGTTCTGGGTTTTGAAGATGAGAGCACGTCACGCAACCTGTCCATGTTGGCAAATCTACATAATTTGACTGCTGCTATGAAGCGAAATGTTTTGTACCAAAAACAGAAACATATGGGAAGCAATCTCTCCTTTTAAAATTGTATTCACTTTTATACAACTTATACATTTTATACAATCTTAGACAGAGAAAGCCGATCCGGCGATCCACAGCGCAAAGTTGAAGTATTTCCTCAGCGACCAGCACGGATCAGCTCCAAGCATGACGAAGCAGACATCGTCCTCTTTTGGAAGAACAAACAAAGTAGTTTCGCTTTCACAACAAAACACAGCGCCTTCACGACATGGCGGCGGCAACAATACTACAGCAAGAATAAAAGTTCTGCCTTCTTTCTTTGCGTGAACATTTGGGCGGCGTTATGCAAATCTTCCCACATCTTGACGTAGGTATGTGGGGGCGTGTTAGAACGAGCCGTTTTAGGTAGACGTGTTAACTCTTAACTTTTATAAAGAATATCACCTCTCCCGCATTGACATCCGCACGTCACACGCGTATGATTGCGGGCGCGATTTGGAATCACAAACTTGGCTGCATTTGAGTCTTCAAGGTATTTTGAGGACACAACATCGTCAAGTAAGTAAATTTAACGAATGTTACAGTATCCACTGTAGTTGTCCGCTAGTAAAAACTGTTTTACCAGTCATTATCCGTGTACGAACCAGCGCAAACAGATCATGTTACCTCACGAAGTTAGCCATCAGTCTCCTTGCTTACGTTGAGCATACCATCTTATTTCTGGTTCAAACACATATGGCTTAGTTAAACCAATATTTCCACTTGCCATTGTATCGCGTTTACTACAGTTCAGTTAGTGAGTGGATCAGGAGGGGCTGGCTGGTGTGTGACTGAGTGGAGGCGGGGCTAATTTACATATTCATAAATCTGCGTATAGTAAATGAGGCAAGGGTGTAGAGTTGCATTCAAGCACGAAGTTAGCCATCAGTCTCCTTGCTTACGTTGAGCATACCATCTTATTTCTGGTTCAAACACATATGGCTTAGTTAAACCAATATTTCCACTTGCCATTGTATCGCGTTTACTACAGTTCAGTTAATGAGTGGATCAGGAGGCGCTGGCTGGTGTGTGACTGAGTGGAGGCGGGGCTAATTTACATATTCATAGATCTGCGTATAGTAAATGAGGCAAGGGTGTAGAGTTGCATTCAAGCTATTTTAAGGCATGAGAAAATTATTTTCACTAGAAAAAAACATTTAACTATGTCATTTTGATGATCAAAGATGAGTTTTAAAGGATAAACGTTTTGACTACTGGGGGACTTTTTAAGTGTACTGACCTACTTTTGATTTATTCATCCAAAATTTGCCAAATTCCGTGACATTCCGCGTTATACAGTAAATTCCATTTTTTCGCTGAAGACTGGAGAAATGGGTACTGAAAATTCTGTTTATGCTGACAGCTATTTTAAATTATAATATTTCTAAATATTACAGTTTTTAATGTATTTTTTATTTTTATTATAAAATCCATCTATCTATCGTATGTCCAATGTAAAACACGTTCAAACTGATGGCTATAAATACACACATGTATCAAAATCTGATAAGATAATCTTTAGAACCACCAAGATAAATGGGACATTACCTAGGATTTTTGGAAGGGGAGACATTGGCCCAAAATCTTTTATTTATTGACCGATTATCTTGTGGTGTGTACCCAGCATAAGTCCCTTAGTGTTTTCATATGAGAGGTCTGGACTGAACATCTCCTCTCAGATCCCCTCTGTTATGATTGAATAATTACTCTAAAAGACTTCTAATTACCTCTGCCTCTCCACGCATATTCACACACCCTCCTCTGAGCCCGTCCCGCCACTCATTAGAATTCATGTCTTCATGTCTTTGCCTCCCTCCATCGAACAAGATAGATCACCTCATCCAATGTGTCACTGATTCTAAAAAATTAAAATGCAGAAAAGGTGTTTTGATGAATGCTATGCTGAAAGTCATGATGCCCAATTTTTCCGGTGAGCACTGGAAGGGTTAGAGATGCTAGTACCTCAACCCTCTTCAGAAGGCCACAAGAAATAAGCCTGTTAATTATTCATATGTTAATTATTCATAGGTTCATATGTTATTCGTATATGTAAATGTTCATTCTGGACTCATAAATGTCTGTCCATAAATCAAAATGGCAAAGACTTGTGGGATTTATTATTTTTATTATTATTAAGGGGCCCCGTAACAGTATATTATGGGGTGTTGTGGTGTGTGTGCGCATATGCGGATGCGTGTCAAGCTGAGACTGTGCTAAATTGCAGTAGTTTCGATCAGCAGTCAGCACACTGCAAGTTACTACTGGCAAACTTCTTACGGCAGTGTGTTACAGCATGGATTTTTCTTTGTATGTGATGTGTTGTCAGTGTGCGTGCACATATGTGTCTCATCAGGTTGTGAATTGTGATTGAAGCCTTCTCTCATCCATCCAGTGTTCGAACTGTACCGTGGACTTTGGGGGAGCCCACTTGTTTTTTTTTTATAAGGGGTGGGGGGTTTGTGCGCTTGCGCATGCTTCAAAAGAGGGCTTACAATGACTTACAAAGACACATAACAGCTACAAGTGTATGCACTACTTGCTATATGCAAGCACTATATAGGATAAATCACTATACAGGATTTACCCTATTATACTTTATCAACACGATTTGATAGGTGAAACAACAAACAGCCACCCACAAATAGTCTATAAACAAAGCATCAGGCTGTCTTTGAGTTCACATGAACAACGGTTAAAGTTACTCGTCGTCAGGCTACAGAAGAATACCATACTCCGTTCAATTAGGCCTAAGACATCGAGAGTCACGCAGACCTATAACAACCCAGCCACAACACATAATTGCGAATAACATGCCTTACCTTAACACAGAATCGACCACAGAGTCCAACGTTTATATTTTTTCTACGAATCTTTGAGTTAACATGTACTAAACATGAGTGGAATTTGCACCGCAGCGCTCCCACACCTTGATACTCATGACAAGAATAGCATGTATAGTTATCTTTATTGAAGTGAATTAGGTTTAAATCGCCGTCATGCATGAATGAATTATATTTTTGCAATTTTACACATAAGAATCCACGATGATCACATTACAGAAAACTGAAATTGCACGTCAAAATAACACATCGTCAATATTTTTTGAGACCCCCCAAAATTTCACAAATCATGTTTTCAGGGGAGCCCATGTCTTATTAAAGGGAGCCGAACTCCCTGTAGCTCCTCCGTAGTTCGCACCATGCATCCATCTCAGACTGAGGGTGGAAAGCCAGTCAGGGAAATTAAAAGCCATGAGCGCACTAAGCCAATCAATACACTCTTCCTGTCACAGCTTACAATCATCTTTATTCATCTTTTCATATCTTTTTCTTTCTCGCCCTGCTCTGAGGTTTATCACCGTCTTGGCAATCATAGTACTATAATTTTCCCTTTTATTTCCATAGTTTTTTTAGAGGTGAAGTGACAGTATAGACAATGGCTGTGGATTTATAACATAAAATTCTTAGTCAGTAATTCCATTAGTCTATCAATTTACCCTTAACAAATCAACAGTCTTACTAAGGGGTGGTTTTGTGGTGTTCACTTTGAACACCCAAAGCATTGAAAGCAATGAAATGAAGTGAAAAATATGAAACAATTACAGCGACAGATACCAGTTGTTCTGAAAATAGGAAATCTTGGTGTAGCAGTTATTCTTTTGCCTTAACATGATGAGAAATTATGCATTTATCTGGTAGTAAGTCTATGTCAAATGGTCTTAAAGGCCTAAGAAAAGACAGTTTCCCCTCTAAAATATATATAAATAAATATAAAATGTTATCATAAAATATAAAACAAATTATAGCATTATACAATATAAAATATTTCATTTATTCATTCATTTATAAAGCCCTTTACAATTGCACTTGCAGACCAGTGTTGTACAATCAACATACAGATACATAAAATACAATAAAACATAAAGGAAAATGACCAACTAGAATATGAACACTAGCACAGCTCTTTAAAAGTTCATGAAAAGAGGTATTTTTTAATGCAAACTTTAAAAAAGCTAATAGATGTGACCCATCTAATTTCATATGACAGGTTATTCCACAGGTTTTTACCTGCAACAGCAAAGGCCTGATCCCATTTATACTTCAAATGAGACCATGGGATAGTGAGAAGCAGCTTATTAGTTGATCTTAAAGACCTAGATGTCTGGCAAAAGGTGATGAGCTCAGACACATATGCAGGAGCCATTCCATGCACTGCTTTACCTTATATTTTATCCTGAAGTCAATTGGCAGCCACCCGAGTAAAGCCAAAATAGGAGAGATATGACCACTGTTCTTTGTACTCACCAGCAGTCTGACCGCTGCGCTCTGAACTACAAGCGTGAAGTAATAGTCTGAGAGGACCCCACATAAAGAATATTACAGTAGTCTAAACGAGACAAAATAAAGACATTGGTTTCAAATTGAATATGAACTATTTGTATAAACATATTATTTTGTACTTCTTAATCACAGAAGTGGCTTACAAAGTGCCAGCAAGATGTTTTTCAGATCAGCTGCTTGATTATATCCTTTTTTTAATTTAATATGTGTAAATGTAAATATATTGGTAGATCTCTTAAGAGATTAGTCATTTCCATGACAACTAAATCACTCACATCCAGGTGAATCCTAGCAGCTGGTGACTATCACAGGTAATAATGCCTCTTTGTGAAAAGAATGACTTTCATAGTGCGGTGAATAATTATAAAACAAGATCTATAAATTATTTCATCATGAAGATCAAAATATATTTAGTAAAGTTATGTATTCATTTAGTAATATGGAATAATGTACACACTTAATATGAGTGGCAACTACTTTTATTTGCAAAAAGTTTTTTGTGTGTGTGGATAGAGGAGTCCCTCCTGCAACATTAAACTTGTGAAAGTTAAAAGTGCTAACTATAGTAAACCTTTCCTGTGTTGTGAACAAGAAGTATGATTAGCAACAGTTTAACTTCTTTGTTGTTAGTTTTTTTCGACAAAAGATTGGCTGGCGATCTTAATATCCAAAAATCCATATTATGCTCATTTTTACAAGATGCAATATAAGTTTCAGGTGTCCCCAGAATTTGTCCGTGAAGTTTCAGCTCAAAATACCCCAAAGATAATTTATATAATTTTAAAAATGCCTATTTTGAGTGGAGCAGAAGCACGCTGTATTCGTGCTTGTATCTTTAAATGCAAATGAGCTGCGATTCCCCGCCCCCTTTTCCAAAATAGGGCTGTACCTTTAAAGCTTGTATCTCAAATACCCTGCCAAAAAACATCTGTTTGGTTTTGATTATTGTGTATATCGTGCTGGACTCATGCGTTTTAAAGCCATATCAGTTTTAACTAGTGATGGGAAACTGAGGCTTTCTGAACTGTTTGAGGCTTTCATCAAATTGTGCCAAAAAACGGTTCATTACTCGAAGCTTTTTAACACAGTGCGCATTAGCAACATCAGGTGGTCAGACACGGTTTCTCCAGCCTATCTAACGGAGCAGAGGATGGGTTGAAAAAGTTTTTAATCTGTGCCAACTCGTGTCATGCGTAGTCCAGTCAACAGATTCACATATTGATCAATAATTTAAAATATGCAAGTGTGTGATTATAATTAATAAATACTACGTGAGTAGTAGCAAAAATATTTTGGGTGAGCTGTTCGGGGTCTCTGAGACCCCAGCTAGAACATGATAAAATGCAATAGAGGTGTGACATGCATTCAGTTTCTGTCTGGTGTTGAGGTTATTCTAAACTATTTTACTGAATCCCAAATAAGTTCACACACACACACACACACACACACACACACACACACAACCAAGTCAATGTCAAGTCAAACACAAGAGTCATGCGAAGCGCCAATTTTTTTCAAACCAGCTGTCCCGACCTTCCGTACCGCATGACGGTCGAAGCTTGTTGTGCATGAATGTGAATTTGTCTCTCTGGAGGAGAACCCCAGAATATCCTTGGTTACATGTTCACCATGGATAACTGTTTTTTTAAGGTATGTGGTGTTCTATTTGCTGTGGAAAATGTTTAGATGAGCCAGGCAATTGGCTTGTCATTTCAGTGTTTTATTATTCCATGGCAGCATTGCAAGAGATGGTTAAAACGGAATTTGATCAATATGTGCAGCAGGTTTTTCAAAAGCTTAGTTATCCTTTTGTCAAAAAATTGTTTCTTTTTTATATTGATAAGCTAATAACATCACTTTTTGTTAAAGTGTTTAAAACAACCAATATGACCACATTTCTGAATTTCCCTTGTCATGTTACCTACACTCTTAATAGTAAAATTTATTTTATGGCATCTGTGGTTCCATGAAGAACCTTAAACATCCATGGAGCATCGCACTAAAGGTTCTTTCTAATGGAAAATGGTTCTTATTAAATTATTAAAATGTTCTTCACAATATAAAAAAAAAAAAAGAACTGTTTACCAAAAGGTTATTTGAAACTCATAATAGTTCTATGACATCACTGTGAAAACCCTATTTTGGAAGCTTTATTTTTAAGAGTGAAAGTTGTGAGCAATAAATGGTTTAACCCTGAAAATGTTTCTTATAACAATTCATTTAAACTCCATATTAATTATGCGTGTAGTCCAAAGGTTTCATGAATGTATCAGTTTTAGTTTGGCCATTTCTTGGGTTTGGGCTCAAAAGGGGGGTTAATGGCCCTTATTTATGTCTGTGTGTAAGGCAGTGGAAGGTATATCAACAGATTTCCATGTACAAAGTTTTCTCTCTAAAGTTGCTAAATGACTTAGAATATAACAAAGCAAAGATCAGCTTTAACAAGCTACACAAATCTTTCTTAAAGACTATAATCACTGTATTACTGGTACATTGTAACAATCAAAATCCTTCTAATGGTCTTTGACATGGTATACGTTAACAGAACTGACAAGCTAAGAGACTAATCGGCTGGAGTTAAATCTGCATCATGCCAACAAGGCGGCTTAGGGTCTAGGGATGAGCCGAGACCAGAGCTGTCTGAGAAAGCTGACACCTGAACGTTAGAGTTTAAGACAGCCATTATGGTCCTTTCATTTCAATCACTTGTATGGCTAGACAAGCTTCAATGCTCTTGAAGAAAATTACTGATATTTATTCATGCTTCTCAATGTAATTTCCTTCTAGTTTTATGAGGGGAACATTAGATAATCATCAAGAGGAAGTCCTTAGCTTGAGAGGCTTTAGCTATACGTTAGCACAGCCCCCACAGTCCGATTAGCTGAGGACAAAACTCTCATAAGGCAGACTGTTTACTTGTCAGAAAGTAGGGCTATGCACAGAGATGAACACCTTTAGGCTGGACATAAAGACATGTTAGCTCTGACTCACCAGGATGAAGGATAACATTGGGTTAATATAAGGTTGGCATTAGAGATAGGATTTCTCTCTGTGACGTGATACAGGAGACTGAGAATATTCCATATGAGGTGAACTTTACACAAGCGTGTGTCTTTGGTCTGGTGCCCCATATAAGCTTACTATAACTCTGATTTGGCATTTAGCCCATACTCACGGTACCCTCATGGCAGAGACCGTCCTCCTGAAGCATCCTATTGGGATTTGAATCTACAGTGTTTCAATGGTACTCTTATGGCTGAGACACTTCAAACACGTATCACCATGATGGTTTTATTGCCCGAATCAAAGGAAGGTACCATTAAGGGCAACATGTGCAGAACAAATCTGTCATAGGCTATATCTTAATGACTATAACAGTCGTTTTTGCAGCCACTCTCAGCCTTTTGTGGAACTGTAAGTTGCAATATTTTATGTATATGGTGTATATGTTATTTATCTCATATAAGATGCATTTGGTTGAGTTACGCTGCAGAAGCTCTTCAATGTAAGCGATGGTGATTAGCGATCTCAGCGCGCAGCACAAGCAACAAACAATGCCGAATATTAATAACTATGACTGGCAATAGGCAATGTGCGTAATTCTACACATTCCCGCAGGTTTCGCAGGAAATTCCCGAAAACATATGCACTAAAGCATGTAGGTTGAACCCAAACAGATTATCAGACCAGGTCATTTTAAAACTTTATGTGAGACGGAATTTCACAAACAGTGTGTGGGATTGAGCGGTACCGCGTCTTCTCCCACTCTCTCAAAACGCTCAAATGTCCTCACATCCATATATCCACGTTGAGTTTGTTCTGCAAGCGAGCTGCATGCAAGACTTTCGGACAGTTGACGGAATTGTCACTTGCATGTCATTTTAATTCATGTCAATTTAAACAAGCTATTTTAACCCATAAAGCACTCGCGCACTCTCTGAGAGACATGCGAGTTTGTGTAATAGGTTAAATTGCCGTCACACAACAGCCAACATAGCATTTTCCAGTTTTTCAGTGAAGCAGTTTGGATGAGATGGATATGGATATGAGCAGCTATGTGGATCTAACGATGTATATAGCATTATAAATAATATTTTCAAACATTAAAGTATTACAAAGTTATTGCCATTGTTTGGGGAGGAAAAAATATAGGTGGGTTCTTTTTTAAATGTGGTGCAGGTGTGTTTAAAATAAATGGATATAAATGTAAGACAAGAGATATTTATTGGTTAAAACACTTGATCACGCAAAAAATATTTCATATGAATCAGACTTACTAGTAGTTGTAACGAGGCGACAGGGACGTGAGACGTGCGGATCCATATGCAAGGCTTTTATTTACAGACGTGGTCATAAAACAGGCATGGGTTCAACAATGGCAAACATGTATATCATGGGCAAGACACAAGAGTAGGCCAGAAACAGGCGAGGGTCAATCGACGGCGAACGTAATCCAACAGGGCAATGCAAAGAGAAAATCCAGATAAACAGCAATAGTCCAGGCAGGGGCAAACAGAGTCCGAACGGCGAGACAAAAGGGCAATCCAAAAACACGAGAAAACAGGCAAGGCAAGACTAAGACTAGACTATGAAAACTAGAAATGGCTCCCTAGAGTAGCTATCGCTAGGTGAGTGATAAGCGCTATACAGCACTTGGCGATTTGAAGGAGGAGGTCCATGGCTTATAAAGTGTCTTAGATTGGTTACAGCTGTGTGTGTCATCAGTGCAATGGGATGATGGGAAATGTAGTCCAGGGTATAGTATATCAGTCTGTGCAATATGAGAGTCAATATGATGGAAGAGCGACCTCTGGTGGCAAACGGACGTAAAGCCACGGACCGGATTCGTGACAGTAGTTTTGTTTGTAAAAGTTACTAAACAGCATCCAAAGTAGGTTTTTATTTACATTGTCCACTTGCAAAACTCCAGTAGGCCTACTACACACTGCAGTGATGCTGAGACTGGTACCCAGATGGTAATTTTGGCCCATAATTGATATTATACGTGTTATTATGCCCTATATTTGTTACAGCAATTGTGCTTTAAAAGGCTAAACAAGCCATGCCATGTCTTACGCCGTGTCTCTGCTTGCTGCATGTTGCGCTGCGCTGCAACAGCTGTAACTGCAACAGCTGTAACAGCAACTGGATGCATCAAAGCAAATGTGCGAATCATTTGTCCTTTGTTGTGTCGCGTCTCGTCCAGTGTAGACAGCATCGCAGTAGATTTCTTTTTGCTTTGGACGTGTCGTGAGGGTATTACTGATGATGTTCGGGATCTGTGAATAATCATAAATTGTGTATAATAAGGATAAATGAGAGTTTATTCTCATTCACTGATCCTGATGGAAATATAAAGAAGCCTTACACTCCAACAATCTTTTGGAAACAGTTGGAAACCACACAAACAGCACTTCAGCTCAATTTGAACGAAGTGTCCATAGAATGCAGTTCCTTACAGGGGTGCAAAATGAATCTGCTCCCGCGCTTATTGTAAAGCAAAACGTGATTTGTTATACGGAGAACCTGCTACGATTGGTCAGCGAAGTGTGGCTGTTATCTGATTGACTTGAGTAGATGGTGGGTGGAGTCCATACATTTGTGGATTGGTGTGCGTCTTGAAGCTAGAAATGTTTCAAAATCCACAAATAAGTGCAGTGATGTACAAATGCACAGCGAGCTATCCACAAATGCACGCAGTGATCTACAAATGCACATGACGCGATTCACAAAAAATATGCTATGCAAAGTTGTGTTTGTAGAATAAAAAGATATTTGTGAATATATTTTTTGCAAGTCTTATTTTTTTATTTGTGAATTTAATTAATGTTTGTGAAACTCTGAAGATTTATTTGTGGATCTCATTCTATGTATTTTGTGAATATGTTTGGTTTTTGTTAATCGCTTTTATTTATGGATCATAATCTATTTATTTGGAATAATGCAACAATTCTACCACCACTGTGTGAGAATACACAGGCACACCTCTTCAATCAGCACTGGAAGAGCTGAGCGAGACACTAAGAAAGAGAAGAGAGTTGGAAGGCAGCATTTTTTTTCAGTTTTTTTCCTTCATTACAAATGCATGAATATTTACAAACACTCTTTAGACTAGAGCTCATTGTCTTTTAAAAATTCATTCACAGAACTGAGTAAAAATACATTTACTTTCTATTATTTTTTAGGACTGAGCAATAATGTATGCATACAAACTACAATGAAGCATTAAAACGTAATAATATGAATATTTTTGGCAATTTTTTTAAAATTGAAACTTAAAAACTTTCCTTAATTATCAATGACATGAAATATACCCAAAATGTATAAATATTTGTAATATAAACATTGCTTCCATGTCCCTGGTGGATTTTGAAATGTTCTCCTCGGAGGTTCCTGCTCTTCACAGGAGAGCGACTCAGAACACTGAGACCTGTCATATGCGGGCCAGGAATGACTTACTTTACTGCCATCAGCAGTGTGCGGTAACCATGCCGGTGGGAGTCAGTGAAGGGCAGTGAAGAAGGTTTAAATTGCCTGAACTGAATGCATTTGAGGTGCTTGTATGCAAAAGTTATCACCATGATGCTAGGGTTTTGTTTGTGCTTGCCAGGACATTGCTATGCAGTTGCTGGGATGTACTGAGTGGTTGCTTGTTCAAAAGAGCCCAAATCAACTTCCTTTTTTTTGTTTTTTACCTACCTTTTTACCTTATTGTTCGCTAGATAAAGACCGAATGCATTAGAAAAGCATAAGACACATGATGTATATGAGACTGAGACAAGGTAACATTGATGCTAATTATCTAATTTTCACAAACACATGAACATATACACACCTATTCAGTGGCCTTTTACCCTTTGAGATGATTCTGAGATGCCTTTGAGACACTGTATTAGCTAAAATAGAGTTTGAATCGATTAGTGCACTTTGATTTGATTATTAAATCCATCTGTGCTTTATGAACAGTCTGTGTTTAAGATTATCCTTAATGTCCCCCTGCAGCTCACTAGCATCCATCTCCATTGATTCTTTGTCATGTTAGATACATAATGCCTGTGTTTTTGTATCGAGTAGAACTAATCAAATGATTCATGCAAATGTCAAAATGCCAAAACTATTACAATGTGAACACAAGGTGTATTTATAGTCACACTAAGCTAGATGTTATAAGAAGACTGCATTGATTTTTGTTTTCTTTGTGTCCTAATATTGAGCCAGTGAAATGCGATGGAATGTAGTCTAAATATTTATCTATACAGTAGGATCCAAAAATCTGATACCACATTGAAAATGTGGGTTTCAAAATTTTATTTAAACGTGGAAATAAAGCGTTAGGATTTTGAAAATTGTAAAACAAAGAAACATTCTATGATTTGACAATTTTTAGTGCACTGCTCAAATAAGTTAGTTAAATATCAGCTTGAGTAATTTTTTTTTTCATCAGATCAAATGCATGACACCAATTACAATAAGACTGTCAGGATTATGGACTATTCTGTGTTTGTTTTGCCCCTGTGACCCAGTTTCTTCCTCATGTTGATTGTGTTAATTTGATTCCAGGTGTGTCTCGTTCCTCCCCAATTATCCTGCCTTTAAAAGCCCTAGTCCTTTCAGTTCTTGTTGGTTGGGTCTACTTGTTTCCTGTGTCTACTGTGGATTATTAAAGACTGCGTCATTCAAGAACTCCTCGTTTCCTCGTTCCTTGCTCCCCGTGTGAATTGTGACAGAAGACCCGACCCAAACAGTTACCTCCGTTTGTACCCTCTGTTTTGTTTCTCTTTTTTACTCCGTTTTTTGTTTCTGTTGTGTGCCCTATGGATCCCCTCCTTTGCCCCGAATTCATCCTCCTCATGCTGGAGCAGTCCGAAGATGGCACTCGAGCTGAATTCGCCGCCTTTGTGGAGTGGACACTGGCGAGAAATGGATCTCCGTTCCCTGCCAGTTCCCAGGAATTAATCGCCAGTGCCACTCCTGACCCAAAGTCCAGCCCACCATCTCCCCGATGCGCGGAGCGCATGCCCGAGCCCACCGCTGACGGAGAGCCAGAGCCTGCCGCTGATGACATCAGTCAAGGTGTGTGAGCCGGGAGCCAGAGGCCGTGACGTCAGTCAAGGTGTGTGAGCCAGCAACAACGCCTGTCACGAGGGAGAAAGCCATGGACAGTGCGAGCGTGGAGAGGAGCTCCGCGCCCTGCACCGCGGCTGAGGGTGAGCTGAGTATGGCGGGGCGAAAGTGCCAAAAGGACGAGGAAAGGGTTCCAGCCGCTGAATTCAGTTCAGAGTGCCCTCCGGTGCCCGCTCCTAGAAAGCGCCCTCCAGAGCCCACTCCTCGTAAGCGCCCTCCTGTGGCCGCTCTTCGAAAATGCCCGCCCCCCCCCCCCCCCCCCCCCCCCCCCCCCCCC
>NW_015505366.1:860426-879274 GCF_001515645.1 Sinocyclocheilus grahami
CTCCAGCCTCCTCCACCGCTGTCGTCTGGCAGCTCCTCTGCTCGCCCTCAGCCCACCATTGCGGTGTGAGCTCCGTGGGACTGCCATCCTCCAGTGTCGCCATGGCTGGAGTCTCCCTTGACTCTGCCTCCAGCCTCCGAGGCCTGGACTCCGCCTCGGCCCGTTGACCCGTCAGCTCCACCATGGCTCCCTCCTCTCCGTTGTGGCCCGGCAGTCCACAAGCTCCGCCAGGCTCCCTCGTCCCTCCGGCTCCGCCTTGGTCTGGCGTCGACCATCCTGCGCCTCGGGACTCCACTCCTCTGGCTTTGCCTCGTTCCTCCGTCCCTCCGGCTCTGTCAGGCTCCTTCATCCCCTCTGCTCCACCTCAGTCCTCTGTCGCTCCGGCTCCACCGCGGCCTCCCGGATCCACATCTCTGCATCAGTTGCCGGCGCTATCTGCTCCGCCTAGGACCTCCGGATCCTCCCCGTTAACATAAAGTTATCTAGATAAAAGTTCTTGGTTAAACGACAGTTTTTCTGATCGTCTCTCCTTTTCCTTTAAAAGTTTCCACCGCCCTCTCTTTGCCCTCTCACGAAGTTATAAAGTTGAGAAGCTGGGATATGAAATACACTGGAAGTTTCAACCCCCTTCAGTTTCAAATGATGCTAGTGAGTGTGGTGACCGTAGTTTGACTCCTGAGTTGTCTGCCTGTGCATGACATTGATTTGAGAAGTAGAGAGGGGAAAATGTGACCGGGCAGAGAAAAGCAGTTGGAGTTCGACAGGGTGAGTGAGAACGAGAGAGACCGAGAACGAAGGGTTATCTGATCCCTCCGTGGAATTGTTAACGAGCTTGCGATAAACTGCTTTAGTTTCTTAGGTGATAATTAAAATCATGAAATAAGATAGAAGCCGTTGCCATGACGAAGACTGTGCACGCCAGACAAACGCATTTGCAGATGAAAGACAAGGATTTGTGTGAAACTTTGATAAGAGCAGTTTTTGGAGAGATGACCTAGAAAGGGTTGATTTTGATAGATGTGATGTGCACTTCCCATCTGACTTTCACTAACATGTTTCATAATAGGGGCATCTGTCTGCTGCTTTAATTAGAATAGACAATCCTTATAAAGTTAAGTGAGCATTATTTAAACCTACAATGTTTCTCTTGCTGTCTAATGATTGAGATACTGTATAATGACCAGAGTTATTCAGCGGTCCGACCAGTCAGTACGTCATCTACACAAGCTTCTGTGAGCTCTTATCATATGACGGATGAACTCTTAGCCTTGTGAGATATAATTTTAATAACGTTCTTATTTCATCTAATGGCCCGAAGACAAAATCTGGGTGTGCTGCAGATGCAGAGCATTGGTTGAAAATGATAAGAGAACAGACCTGACAGTCCGGGAGGATTTTAGGTTATACATAGGCCTCGCTAACTTTAGCAATGAGTGCATTTGCCTAAACCAGTTTCCTCAGAGTGCTAACGTTGACAGTTTGTAGTTTACTTGCATGCAGATAAGTCCCTCGATGTCACAAAAACATGTATATTTCATTTTGTAATTGCAACTGGTTTTCTTTGCTCAGCATGTATGTGCTTTTACTGCCATAAAAGAAAAGTATTATTTAAACATTTCCATATCCATTTTAATTAACCCATCGGTTGACCCCCCCCCCTTGTATTATCACTCGCTGAAATGCAGTAGTGGTGATTACAGGGTTAAAGGTATCTCTAGTCTCTCCGAACCGCAACCTTGCTTTACAATCTAGTCTTATTGCTGCGGTATGTATTGCTTTTCTGTCAACACCCCAAACTAATTATTCAGTAGCAATTACAGACGCAGTAACTCTGGATTTAAATGGAAACACATGGGGCTCCTTAAAAGCTGCGGGAAATGTACACTGTAAAAAATAAGTGTAATTTTAACTGTAAAATTGTGTAAAAACGCTATGGAAAAAAACTTAATAGGTTAACCGTAAGTTCCCATACTATATACAGGGAAAAACTGTAAAATATCTAACCAGACATTTCATGTAATTTTACAGTAAAATGCTGTTAATTTTACAGTTTATAGAAGTAAAAATAACAAATCGATGTATAATTTACAGTCAAAAACTGTAAACTGATATTCCCTGCATGACACTCCACATTTGAAAGTATTTGTTTAAATAATCATGTTTTTTAAATAGTTTTTGTTATTAGTTATGTATATTTGGGTTTTATGTTACATCTTCTGTTGTTTAATGAAAGTTTAATGCATTATTTAAGTATATTGTGTGTTACCATGATGGTGTTTTGTGTTTGCATGAATGACTCTGTGCACCTTCTCTATATTAGTATATACTTCTGCTTGTGGAAGCTACTTGTGATGAGCTTTGATTCTTCATGTGGCTTTCTCTTTTACCACCTGCATTATTATGGTGGTTGTCAGCGTGTTAAAGGTACAAAACAGATTTTAATAGCAGTGTGCATTGTTGAATTTACTGGTTTACATTCAAATTTTCTTGTTTGTAAATTACAGTTTTATACTGTAAAATTGACAGTTTTTGGCCGTGAATGTGTTTACAGTTGTTCTGTATTTTTTACAAAATTATTCTGGCAACCACAGCTGCCAAAATTATTTTGTAAAAACTACAGAATTTTTTTTACAGTGTAACTGAAGATATTGCGGGGAAGGAGCTACAGTAAGAAAGAGAAAACAACAGCCAGTCCTTTTCTTTTCCTTTCTCACTATGACCCCTGCTCTTTTTCCTCTCTCTTTACAGATAAAGAACCAGCCTGTTCCCTTATTTATCTAGTGTTTGAGTAGTTGAGATAACGCTGTAACGGTGCCACTGCTAAGCCCCATGGCTCCAGCAGCTTGGCTACCTGTGCATCTGATGGAGGAATAATTACCTTTTACTTAATTCTTCTTTATGGATTTCTCTGGCCTCTTGCGTGCTCTCCTGAAGATTCCTAATTTGTGGTTAACCCAAAAGTGGAAGGTGGGGTATGAATCATTACAAGAGATATGGCTTCCTCTGAAGTGCGGCCAACTCTGAGTCAAGCCACTTATTTCATGGCTAAAGTAATGGGCTTTTAAATCCGTTATATTCAGCTCTGTGTACAGCAATTTCTATACCAAACTGGTTAAAAATAGGTCACAGAAGTGGTATTGTTAGAAGTCTAAGTTAAAAGAAAGTATTACTCTAAAATGAGAGGTCGAGACAGCACCATATGGACCCTTATCACATTGCCGGGTGACCTTCTATAGAGGTACATGACCATAACATTCTCATTTTAAAAATATATTTAAAAAAAATTAGATTTACAGAGTTAATTATTGTCAGTGACCTCACAAAATAATGTCCCTCCTTCAACAATTTATAACGCTCCAATTAAAGGTGACAATGTGTCAAAACAGCAGATTTTGAGTCTCTCCTTTGAATATAATTTTTATGAACCGTGAGTCATGCAATGAATCGGAAAGCTGGTAATGAGTTTTTTTTTTATGTGGTATGATTTATGAGGGGCAGGTTGTGAAATGCATGGATATGATAAAACTAAAGATGCATAATTGAGAACACGTTGTCTTATAATGTGACACAATGGACACGCAATCCAGTCATAATAGCATGCATGGGTGTATTGTGTGTGTGTGTGTGTGTATGTACAGAGTTAAATTCCCAATTACTGTGGAGGACATTGGGATTTTCACCCGAGGAGACAGAATCAAAACAATAAAAATAAACAATTGATGTGTTTGTTGAATGTCCTTAAAATGATAATGCTAAATTTAAGTTTAACAGTTGTAAGTCTAACAGTTTTTCTCAATGCCAACAATCAGCCTCTCTTCTGGTTATTACATTATTGTTTAAAATGTGTTATGAAATTTATTTTTAAAGATAACTTACAAACCTTTAAAGACAGACATACTGTGAGTTCTGAGGTTGTTAAATGATGATATATGCTTTTGTTGAGGCCACCCCTCCCACCCATTTTTTTTTAATAATCATGTTTAACAGTTTAATTTGTGGTGAAAAGCTACATTAATACCCATCGTGCGGTACAGAAAATTCTAACAATCAGAGAGATGTGGCGAGCAAATTGGAAAACAAGGAAGCAAGGGAAACCCACTCCCATGAAGCACCGCAAATGATGCAATCCAGTCGGTCTCACTATGCTGTCAAAATGCTTAAAGGGGTCATATGATGTGATTACAATTTTTCCTTTCTCTTTGGAGTATTACAAGCTCTTGGTGCATAAAGAAGATCTATAAAGTTGCAAAGACTAAAGTCTCAAATCCAAAGAGATATTCTTTATAAAAGTTGAGTCAACCACGTCTACCTAAAACGGCTCGTTCTAACACGCCCCCACATATCTACGTCACGATGTGGAAAGATTTGCATAACGCCGCCCGAATGTTCACGCAAAGAAAGAAGGCATAACTGATTCTCGCTGTAGTATTGTTGCCACCGCCGCCATGTTGTGGAGACACTGTTTGCTTCATTGTGAAAGTGAAACTACTTTGTTTGGCCTTCCGAAAGAGGACGCAACTAGAAATCAGTGGTTAAGTTGTATTTACAACACTGTTCCAGAACACTTCAACCCAAATATTCAGATGTGTGTAGCGCATTTTATGGAGGACGAGGACTGTTTCCTGAGAGCGTAGCCTCTCTCAGAGTGGGGCAATTCCAACTTTGCAAGGACAGTCTGGTGCTTCTGACTCACAGCCTGTAAGTACGTTTTCATCTTTAAAGAATTTGCCACTGATGATTCAAACGTGTGTTTTGAGCAGTGTAGAGTAGCGCTTGTTGTTTGTCGTTTCTCCGATCACAAATGGTTTTATGTTTACGCAGCGCGATATGCAACGCAATTATTGGTGTTGTCTCGTCGCACCGGGACACGGCATCACAGTATGGTAGGGGCGTAACATTTCTGTCACATGCTTGAGGTATTCGGCAAATCACAACGCACTGGATAGCTGGCCAATCAGAGCACACCTCGCTTTTCAGACCGATGAGCTTTGTAAAAATCGACGCGTTTCAGAAAGGTTTCTTAAACCACATAAACACATTGCATTACACCAAATAGACCAAATAATGTTCTTTTTAGCAACGTCATATGACCCCTTTAAATATTTGTGTACTGTATATTTATGCACATTTTGCAATAAACTTAAAAATATAATTTCTATAGATATAATCAACAACTTTAAATGAATATTTTTATATTTCTCCATTGTTTTTAATTTGATTATGTAATTTGCATTGCTTTGTGGGATTGTAGTTATTTCCATCACTGTAGCGTTAAGCACACAGTCTTGTTCCATTCCAAATACTTTCTTGCTTTAGTTAATACGTTTGTAATGTTGTGATTCACCTCATTTAAAATCCCTATGGAAAAAAAATACTTTCAGAACCAACATAACTGAAAAATGAGCGGGCACCAATGCACTATATTAAAATCCGTACTCCACAGAGTAGAAGCAAACTACTAAAAACTTAATTGTCTAGGTGAGGTTCAAGTTGAGTCACGGGCTTCTCTTCTTACCACATTTGGGTCAGACTGACACCACGCTACTGCCAGGTGTTGCCCGTGAGGTCCTCAGCGCCCCTCTCTACACCCTCCCCGTCTCTCAGAGCAGAGCCAGAGAGACATACTGGCCTCATTCATCTCTGTGTGGCAGGAAGTTGTCCGATCTCTTGCCAGTACTTTTCAAAAGGCTGAACTCTGGTTGACTGTGGCCCAGACGGCTAGCTGTCAGGCCTTGAGGGGGGCTAGGGCTCCAAGTGTGCATTTTAAGCATGAACCCCACCATCCGAGGCCTGGCAGGGTGCTGAAACTTCTGAGAGCAGCAGGACATGATGCAACAGCACAAGAGCTGCTTTCCACATACATCCACCTGGATCCAGGTAGAAAGCACAGAGGAGATTCATTTATTTCTAAACACTTTCAGAGAGGGTAGAAAGGTGAGCAGGATGAAGGCAAATCGACAGGAGACAGCAGTGAAGCTCGGTATGGCATGTTGCCAGTGTCAGCTATTCTTCCTCATAAAAGCCTCATGAATTTTTAAAAATTCTTGTGGTTGAGCTGACCCAGAGTCAGTTAGCATAACTGTGCTAATGAAGAGGACCCCGTGTAGAGAGGCCTTCCACAATCATTCCACCAGGGGGCATTGCCAAACTAATTGCCCTTCTGTAGAGGAGGTCTGGATGTCCTCTATGTGAACCCTGATCAAAGGCCTCATTTGGAAAGAATATTAATGAGTAAAGTAAGTTACTTAATTTCTAATTCATTGAACTGGCAAACTCTTTTTTCTAATAATATTGCTTCGAATTATAGAAAATAGGTCACTGCACATGCAGCCAATCAAATTCTTCACCATATTGTGACGCTTTGCCCACATTTTCTTCTATCTTAGTCAATAAAAGGCCCTTTCAAGGTCAGTCTCTACTAGAAAGGTGAAAAGAGCACCATAAATTGTTCAGAATTTCACCAGCCAAATCTACTATTCCCTTTGACACTATGAAGAAACATCATAACTGTTCCTTGAGTCTTAGTGCTCTGTTGTTGTTTTTTTAAATTGACTTGAGAGTGTAGGAGAGAAAGAAGCTGGAGTCAAGAGTTGAAGTAGCAAGCATTCAAGTTCTGAGACTTTTTTCTCACTCCACAATGCTTCATTACCATTGGAGAACATACTTGTTCTCACATCTGACATTTGGACTATTGTATGCCAAAGTAAGTGGATTAAAATATATTCCCAAAATAAAATAATTAATTGGGTGTTAAATGTAAATTAATGTTGTCTTTTGGATTTGAACTTTAATATGCGGACAGAAATGGCACCATCTTCCTTGAACTCTGTATTCATTCCTTGTTTTATTTATTTTATTTCTGTCAGGACCACTATCGTCAAAATGATAGATACTTAGCATAAAGTTTGGTTTGGCGGTATGGTTCTGTTCTGGGCAAAAAACCTCCCTGCCCATCCATGCAGCCTGTCATGAATGAGCAGGGAGAGCAGCAATAATAACCCCCCCAGGGTTAACAGAACAGAACAAGGCAGATATCATTAATGTACTCAATGATATTTAAGTGTAACACTTTATTCAAGATAAAGGAGTCTGATTAGCAAGGAATATCAGAAAGCTAAGTCCTGACTGTGGCAAAAGGTGGAGCTGGGGATGGAGGACTTCTTCTTCTTCTTCAAAGTGAATCGCATTTTTGAGGGCCTAAGCATGCTCCAAAACTCATGAAACTTTGCACTCAGAACTGACGAAAATTTACATCTGATATGGGTTTCAGAAGTGGGTGTCGCAAAATGGCTCGATAGCGGCACCTGTACACATTCAACGGAGTGTGCCTCGAGCTATATTTTACGTACGAAAATCGGTACACACATGTAACACACCATTATTTATAAAAAAGTATCTTGGTACAAAATCCAAAACCCAACAGGAAGTCAGTTATTTTGAATTTCCTGTATGATTTTTGTGCAGTTTTTACCATTTCCAGGCCTCATACTTTGACAAACTCCTCCTACAGTTTTAATTGGATCATCTTCAAATTTGGTGAGGGTTATCATAAGGCCTTTGTGATGTTAAATTGTGAAGATCTTGAGTTTTCATCAAAGGGCGTGTCCCTGGCAGCCTGACAAAATTTGATGTTTCGCCATGAAACAGGAAGTTGTTGTAACTCAGGCATGCAGTGTCCAATCTGCCCCAAACTTAACATGTTTGATGAGAGTCCTCGCCTGAACACATCTACATGCCAAGATTCAGTTATAGTCATAGCGCCACTTGCTGTCAATAGGAAGTGACATGTTTAACAATGTGATGCACTATTAGCAACACCGTAAAATATGCCATTGTGTGCTAAACATGTTAGAGACATGCTCAAACATGCTAGCAACACTTGCTAAGTGTTAAAGCATGCTATTAATGCCATGAAACAGGAAGTTGTTGTAACTCATGCATACAATGCCCAATCTGCCCCAAACAAAAAAAGTCCTGGTCTGAAGACATCTACATGCCAACATTCAGTTACAGTCATAGCGCCACCAGCTGGCAGTAGGAAGTTTGGCACATATAAATGACTTTGACATATTCCTCCTATATTTATCTCTTTAAATGCATATTGCCCACTGTTAGCTGTTTTCCTAAAGTCACCGGGTGGCGGTGAGCCCGAGTGCGAGGGCCCTTTCATCGCTGCTTGCAGCTTTAATATGTGAATTGTTGTTTATATTTTATAAATATAAATGTTATAAATATATTGGAAATATTGCACATTAAGTTTACATACAAAAATGCAGCAAAAAGTGTTGCAAAAAAAAAGCAAACAATAGAAATAAAAATGCTTCTAAACAAAGGTCTTGTAAACTGTATGCCGCAAAACTAATTTGTATGTGAAAAACTGAGGATTTGCAAAACCAATATTTTTGTGAGGGTTATCCTAGTTTGATGCATTTTTCAAACTTTGTTTGTTATCTTAGGTATTAGTAATATAACAATAATTTGGTCATAGTCAGGACATCATGATAATTTTATGCAACTACTTAATCTTTTTGCAGAACAGTTTGCAGAGTATGCCACTGAGGTTATGTGTGTGTTAGCTGAAATAGCATTATTGGCTATCAAGAGCAGCTCATGATTGGACAATATAGAAGACATCTGCTGTGCTTGAATGTAATTTAAACCACATGACAGAAATTCAAAAATATTTTCTCTCTGAAGCAGCATCTTCTGCAGTATAGATGGAATTAAATTTATTGTATCTTATGTATATTTAACATTAAATTGTGAGGGAATGTCTTTAATTAATTCAAATTATGTAAATACATTTTATATGGCTATATATTACATGTGTCTGCCTCAGCTTGCTAGAAGAAAATGTCCCATCCTGGCCACTGTCTCTGCTTCTGAGCGGTACAGGAAAATAGTTCTGGCATGACAGCTTCGTCTGGGCACAAAATCTCTGATTCATTCCGACTGATTATGAAATCATTAGAATCGTTCATCGGGATGAAGAAAAAATTTAGTCTAATTAAGTTCTTTCTAAAACAAACCACCTCATCTTTAATTTCCCTCTTTGTTCGTAATTGTGACGCACTTCAATTTCTCACTCTATCTGTCTCTCTTTAGGATTGGGCTATGACGTACAGAAACTCATGGACAGGATATAGATGTGACTCTAACCTAGCAACGGCAAGCTGATTGGTTAAGACACAGACTGTCGAAAGCATGCTATTGGTTGGCTGTGCTGGTGTGAGATGGGAGGATGTGGACTAGAGAGTGAGCAGAGAGAGAGAAATGTGAGGCCATAAAGGCTGTAAAACTTGGCCATACGGGTGGAAGTGATAGTAAGTGCACTATAGACAGCCGTGTGTATGAGTTGTATGTATGTACTTGTGTGTGTTATTGTAACGGTTTGGAGGAATGAATATGTGTTTATGTGTTACTGCTGAGTGTATATGTGGGATCCCCCCCCCCAAACAGTGAACTTGTGAGCAGGGTGGTGTTTCCCAAAAACATTGCAAGACCAAGCAGATCAGAGAAACTATTGACACCAATGGTCTCTACAATGCTTTTGGGAAATGCTGCCCGCACAGTTGAGTTGAGATATGTGTATATGTGGGATCCCCCCCTATTGACACCAATGGTCTCTACAATGCTTTTGGGAAATGCTGCCCGCACAGTTGAGTTGAGAAATAGTTTAATCTGATTTGTGATTCAGGACTAGGTATAAGAACTATACCTAGTCTTGTTCCCAAATTGGACATTGCTATCTCTTTCATGCACTTTCATGAATGTGCCAAGGTGAGCAAGGCATAACTATTTGGATCTGTTTGGATCTGATCTTATGGCTTCAGAAGACATTGAATTCAGACAAGTTGTATGGATTACTTTTACGGTGCACTTTGATAGCCTTAGTCCTTATTTACTTCAATTATATTAAAAATAGTGGCCAGGATATTCTTAAGAAAGAAAATGTTGTGCTTTTGTAACATCATGAGGGTTTGTAAATTATATAATTTTGCCCAACCATATATAATTATATATATATATATATATTTTTAACTTTTAAACTTTTAACACCTCTGACTTTTAAATGCCCCCACCCTGTTCTCTTTCACGTTTAGTAAGTGTCACCTGCCACACAATGCCATGTCTGTGCTTGTATTCTGAAGGACCCTCTTTTCTTTAATATGCTCAGTACCATCATGAGTTAGGATAATAGGCTGAACAAGACCTGTTCACCTCCTAGCCTTGGAGGACAGAAAAAACAAGGGGCCATATCTAGAGCCCTGGTGTACTCCAATAGAGTGAAAGCTAATCTCCTGGCCTGGATTTGAGTGGATCTTACCCAGGAACATCCCTGGCCCTGCTAGCCTAATCCGTACTAAACACAGAGCTCTCTTACGGTGATAGAACACCTGCTGCTCACCAGACAGCCAATAGGTTACAGGCAGAATGATTGTGTGCAGACTGATTCTTGTTCTTTTCAGTGTCGGTCTGTTTGTCTATGTGGAATGAGTTGGGCAAAAGGGATGGCCTGTGTTTGGCAGCAATTTGGAAATTATATATAAGCGAGAAACAGAAAAGGCAAAAGGAGAAAAGAGAAAGAATTTGATTGAGTGATTGGCTAGGTGGTTTGAATTCTTCTAGATATCCATTCCTAGTGCTTGCATAACGAGCCTGCTGACACACATTGACAATGGGATAATACTAATTTAAACTAGCATTAAGTTAATCTCGTTTTCTGAGTGAAAATTTTGTAGAGGTGATACCATATTTCAATAGTGAAACCTCTTCTTAGTGGAACAGTTTTGCAATTGCTTAAATTGGTAAAAAAAAAGAGGTAATTATAGCAATTTAACATTATATTTAAAAGCATTTTAACATTTAACAGAGCCTAATCTGGAAATGATCAGACTTCAGTTTTTGTTGACTGGTCATAAGAGATGACAGACATCAAGTCAGATAGCCTCATAAGCACATAACAGACAAAAGTTAGCTTGTCACCCCTTTACATTTTACAATGTGCATGTCTACGTGTGTGGTATATGTGCTGTTAAGTGGGTTTCTGAGCTCCAGCTGGGATTGAACATGGCCGCCCATCGAGTTCCAGTCCCAGGGTGAAAAAGAGCAGGAAATTTGGAAGCACAGAGTGGGGAAAATAGTTTATGTCACTCCAGGAGTCTGGAGAAAGTCTTCTCACGGCAGTGGAAAATAAAAGTGGAGTTTTTTTCAGGTGATTAATGATCAGATGCCTGCTCTTTCTGGCTATCTGACTCTGTGCATATGTATCTATCTATAGTTGGTCACGCAAACGGGGGCTAAATCATAACTATGGGTCTTAGATTAGATTTTTTTTTATAATATCTTAATTGTTTCTGTTTTTGTAGCTCTATATGTTAATGATTGTCTCTTTACTTTCTAATTTTATTTATCCTATAGGGTATTTCAGATAAATAACGAAGATGTTAACCTGGAACATTTTTCTAATTTCAGGTCAATGTCTAGATTGGACATCTTTTTTATTGTTTACCAGTGTGCACAACACATGTTCCTCTGGGGCTAATAGAGTGCAGAATCAACTTTCTACTACTTTAAAAATCAATACTGGCAAAAACCAAACAAAAGGGAGCAGATGGAATTTTAATCATCAGAGGCCTTTGGATTGCATATAGGTAGGAAATTGGTAAACAGGGAATATTAGTCAAACAATATTGAGATGAAAAGAGAAAACCATTCACTGCTCTTGACTAGTTCACCTCGGCTTTAATAAGCCATCTAAATTGGAAGATGAACATAAATTGGGCTCATTTTAATTGCATGTTTGCTTCTCATTCAGGCTTATTAAATTAGTATGTATTCTTATATATTAATAATTCAGGCTAGAGAAACAATTGAGAAATTCACTTTTGAAATGTAATTGCCTTCTCTCATTACTGCCAAGAGAAATATGTCCCCCATAGTTCCAGTTTCATCTTAAAACACAAATTTATATGAATGAGCAAGTGTTGAATGCTTATGATAGTTTCTATAAAACAAAGCAAATTTTCCTGCCTCTATTTTTATAGAGTATCTTGTATATATTACGGAAACACAATTGAGCTTATTGTGTATTTGATGTGCATTTTTTGTACAATCACTCATTTTTTTCATTCATTTATTACCGTTTACTTTTATCTGACGTCAGACTTTCTGAAATGTCATTGTTATAGCGTGTTGCCATGAGTTGCATCTTGCTTCATTCTTGACTGACTGGCATTCTGACACCATGAGCTTCATGCTTTCTAACCTTATCTCCACTCCCCCCCCCCTTTATGTTGCAATTATTCTGCTTATTTTATGTATAAAACACAATAAGTTTATAATCTGCAGTCACATATTCATAATTGTGACCACACAGTCTGTTTACAATGTCTACCAAATTTAATATGTCTTTACACAGCACATATATAATACATAGAGAGAGAGTATGTGCATCTCATATATTGTTATATAAATCATATAAAATATTACTTTGCACAACTCTGTATACATTGGATTGATTTGAATAACTGTAATGTGCTTGAAGTGTGCATCAAACACTAGGAAAATACAAGTATCGGATTGAGAAGAGTTTTTAACATCCCAGAAATTATACCTATACTTATAACTTATACTTATAGGAAAACTTATACTATACCTTCACCTAATATTTTTTTCACACCACAGATCTATACTATCCATTATCAATACATCACACACTCAATACAAATACACACACACATATGGCCAAATTTGAAAAAAGCTAAGTAACCCATTAATGCTAATACATGCATGCATACACACACACACACACACACACACAGCCAGAACCAAATCTGGCAGTAACAGAGAGCAGTATTGTGCTGGTATCAGGTGTTGGCATGACCTAGGCGTGTGATAAGGGCAGAAGGGCCCGGCTGACTGAAAGTGTGGGGTCAGCTGAGCTCTTCAATGGGTTCCGGCTCCAACCAACACAACCACTCTCCACTGCTGTATGGAGCCTTTCAGCTCACCCTGTTCCACTTCCAGACCCCTCTGCTGGGCCTCTGGCTCAGAGAATCGGCCCGGGTTCAACCGGAGATGTGTAACCGGTGATTCAGCAGGCGCAGACAGTGAAGCTTTTTGTCTCTGTTTGCATTCCCTTTCTGCATCCCTTTCACTCTCACACATACACACAATAGTGATCCAGTCATATGGCCGAGACTGCAAACACTGTGACAAAGAAAAAAACCTCGTAAACCACTCTGTCCCTTGCCTCGTGTTTGATGATGTTTGCATTATGTGTTTGCACAATGTGTGTCTTTGTTGATGGAACTGATACTTAGTCTGTTTCTCCTCCATTCTGCTCCTTGTTTCCAGCAGAACTTGTTGAACAAAATCTTTCATTTTTTTATGCTTTGCGTTAGAATAGGCCTGTTTACCGGAGGGTCTATAAATACTCATGGAGGTCTGGCTTTTCCCCTCTTCCCTTCATGGCACAGAAGAAGTGTGGCGGGCTGTGTGTGTATATGTGTGTACACACAAGCTATAATTAGTGTGAGTGAAGGAAAGGTAGTGTTACTTGATAGGGTGGGGTCCACCATTAGGGAGTGATGGAGTGGGGGAGCTAGAAAGAGCTGACGATTGACACGCACACACTCACTTGCATATACTATACAGTATGTGTCCTAGCTTCGATGGAGCCATTTACAAACACAGACATCTGATATGTCTTATCATATGCCTACAAACATGGTTCCACACTCAGATGCGGATGGATGCTCTTTAATACATTTGCACAGCAGTGTAAAGCAGAACACACATCCAAAATTTTAATTAATTTAATAAGTCTGAATTCTTTTAAATGCAATCTGAACCTCTATAGATCACTGTACAGCAAATGTGACTCATCTATATACTTATTTTAAATATTATATATATATATATAGTATATATATATATATATATATATATATATATATATATGCACTTATCATCACCTACTTGTAAATAGGTGTACAAGTAATAAAAAATATAGCCTAAATAAAATTAAATAATTATATTTACTATGAAAATTTGAATACCTCTAAATTGTCAACCCTATAAAAGTTTTGCTAATAAATATTTTGTACACAATCTACTACATGCCTTCTTTCATCTGATTGATAGTTTATACTTTAACAAGAAAAAAGGCATTTTAGTATAATTCCAAAAAATGTAAACATAAGAATAACTTTTATAGTGTTAGTTTTATATTGTGATATTGTTATAATGTTAGTAATTCAGGGTGAATACTTACTGCAACTTAGGTTTACTTGATTATCCATACATTATTGTTAGAAAAATCATGTTAAAAATATGATATATTTGCTTTTGAGGAATGTTTATTTGTACATCTCTCAATCGTATTGCATTGCATTGCACTATACTATAAAAACTACAGAACTATGACCATAAAATTAAGCATTTAGTAAGCAATATAATCTTACTAAGACATATTATCGGGAGATACAGAATAAAAACTAATATTTATATGTATTTTATGTTATACTGTTATAAAGATCTCATTGATTTACATTACAAGCTAATTTCATCTTACTTCTTGGTCTATCTATAGATATCAGCAACTGCACCAAATTGCATATTTTCGCTCGGTTTGGGCTTCTACATAAAATTGAGGTGACAAATATTTAATGTCTGTCTTCTTTCTTTCTCTGTATTCCTGGTCTAACTCAGTTCCATAATGCCTGATGTTAAGCCTAGTGTAGTGAGAAGCAAAATGAAATAATCTCTCTAGATGGGCAAAGCGACGTACACGTCCTTTCAAAAGTTAAACTCTTCCATTTTACATGTGAGGATATTTCAAGTCCCCTTTTCCGCTGTGTTTGTCTAACCCTGCCCTTATTTATTGTTCCATTCCTTCACTGCCTTATTTTCTTTTGTTAGCATTTTGGTCTAAGGAAAATTTCTGAATCGACATCTCTGTGTCTTCCATTAGTGTATCATAGAGGAAAGTTTGAGTAACTGTCGTCAACTCTTTAAAATGCATGTTATGTTGTGTAGTGTTAGTTCTAAAGTCAGTTTTTCCTTTATAAGTAAAGGGTGAATTTGTGATCTTATTGTTTGACATTTAGCAATACCGTGAAATGTTATGCTAAACGTAATAACATAATATGGCTGAACTAAATGTTGATTTTTGACATCAGTCCTTAAACATTCTGAGATCCCTCAAGTCTTCTTTTTTGTCTGCCTTTTAAAAATGATACATTGCCCTTATGACATATCAGTTCTTTTACATCCCTTACCAAAAAGTACTGTACTTCAAGTTGATTTTATTAAGTATACTTAAGTAAAGTTCAAGTATACAATATATTTAAGTATACTTTATGTAGTAAGTATACAAATATCAGTGTAGAACAGGATATCTGCTTGTAAACAAAAATATTTTATTCTAGCTTCATGCATTCTTTTTTAAACACTTGAATGTGGGTAAGTTTCATAAATAAAAAATAAATTAATAAACAACATTTTGAACAAAAAGCTGAAAAAAAGACTATGAATTGGATTCAGAATGATATAATCAAAACGTAGATGGAGTCGATCAACACCCCAAAGCTTGACAGTCGTAATTACCTCTTCATTGGTCGACATTTTATTCCATAACGTTACACAGTTTTGATGCTGTTTTATGTCTGATGATCGTGTTAGATTACATGTGGAAGTAGTTGTGATCTTATTGTTTGACATTTAGCAATACCGTGAAATGTCATGCTAAACGAAACGTAATAACATAATATGGCTGAACTAAATGTTGATTTGTTATTTTTGACATCAGTCCTTAAACATTCTGAGATTCCTCAAGTCAGACCAGATGGTGGATCAGCACCTAAAAAGGACCTCTACAGCCCTGAAAGACAGCGGAGACCAGGACAACTAGATGAGCCCCAGATACAGATCCCCTGTAAAGACCTTGTCTCAGACGACCACCGGGAACCAGATGAGTCCTCTGCACAATGTGACTTTGCTGCAGCCTGAAATTGAACTACTGGTTTTGTCTGGCAAGAGGAGAACTGGCCCCCTGACTGAGCCTGATTTCTCCCAAGGTTTTTTCTCCATTCTGTCACCGATGGAGTTTTGGTTCCATAGTTGGGGACACTTCATTTCCATTGATATTGTTGACTTGATTGCAAAGATACTATTTAAACTGAACTGAGCTGAGCTGGATGATGACATCACTGAATGATGAACTGCCTTTAACTGAAAAATAAGTGTTCACTATTATCATTTTGCATTATTGACACACTACTTTCCTAATTAATGCTGTTCAGTTGCTTTGACACAATCTGTATTGTTAAAAGCGCTATATAAATAAAGGTGACTTGATGTGGAAGCATCTGTTGTTTCAGTTTCTTCTTCACTTGTGTTTTTTTTGGAAATATGGTACAGAAGATGTGTACTAGTGCCCCCTACCGTATAACAATGAAAACACTGATTCTAGGAGCAAAAGTATAGCTCAAATATAATTAGACTTTAAGTATAATTCAAATATACTTAAGTCATTTTAAGTATATTTCTGAGAAGTGCATAAAAAGTAGACTAAAAGTATACTTTCCTATCTTTTAGTTTAAAAGAAGTATACCGATAGCACACTTGAATAAACTTCTTTTTCATAAGGGATGCACACATATTTATACTATACTCTCTCTCTCTCTCTCTCTCTCTCTCTCTCTCCCTCTCCCTCTGTGTATAGTGTAATTTGCTACCATGTACAGTTCATATATTCTGTTTCATGTGTCAGTATACATTTTATTATCATCAAAATTTGCCATGTGTTTTCAACACTGATAATAAGAAATGTTTTTTGTGCACCAAATGAGCGCCTTTTTGAATTTTCCGCCTTTGTTTTCAGCACTGCAAAAGTTCACATATTCTGTTTCATGTGTCAGTTTACAGCACTCAACACGGTGTAAATACCTGAACTAATCTCCAGTCACACTGTTCGCACGTCTGCAGTCTAGCCAGTGAAAGCGTAGACAGCCAGGTCTTAACGTTAAATAAACATTCATTAAACCATTGAAATAGGAGCTGCACATCTGCACATAGTTCTCTCATAATGTTGTGGCTTTCCCGTCCACTTCAGCCACCGCCGGGGAAACTGGAACTTATTTCAAACATGCGGTCCGGGTCGTAGCATCAAAAAACAAGGCCACAGCTTAAACAAATACGCCAGAGTTTCTTTAACCTGAGCACAGGATGGACAAACATAGCCGTTAAAGTGTAACAGTCCTTCCCCCCGGTCCAGATGAACACTAGTCCTCATTCAGACTCTGCCCACTGTACCGCAAGCCAACATCACAGACCTATAATAGACACAGGGTTAAAAGGAGGCCATTGAAAGGGACCTGTAGGTCACTGCTATATTTATAAACATTACTTTACAGATTTTTTAGTGGCCTGACCACATATCCTGTAATTTAACCCTCTTTCACACACCCAGCACCACCCTTATGTAAACACTGTTACAGAGGATAGTGCTCCATTTTCCACCAAAGCGTCAGGTGACAGGTACAGTCTTGAGAACAAACGTATAGTATAGTGCAGGGATGGCGAACCCTCATTCAGAAACTGCCCACTGTACCGCAAGCCAACATCACAGACCTATAATAGACACAGGGTTAAAAGGAGGCCATTGAAAGGGACCTGTAGGTCACTGCTATATTTATAAACATTACTTTGCAGATTTTTTTAGTGGCCTGACCACATATCCTGTAATTTAACCCTTTTTCACACACCCAGCACCACCCTTATGTAAACACTGTTACAGAGGATAGTGCTCCATTTTCCACCAAAGCGTCAGGTGACAGGTACAGTCTTGAGAACAAACGTATAGTATAGTGCAGGGATGGCGAACGCCAGTCCTGGAGAGCCGCAGCCCTGCAGAGTTCAGCTCCAACCCTAATAAAATCTCACCTGCCTGTAGCTTCCTAGTAACCCTTCAGACCTTGATTAGCTTGTTCAGGTGTGTTTGATTAGGGTTGAAGCAAAACTCTGCAGGGCTGCGGTTCTCCAGGACCGACGTTCGCCACCTCTGGTATAGTGCTTTCACAAAAAGGCTCTTAAGAAATCATTCTGAACGTCTCTTATCGTCTAGTTCTCCTACAAATTCATGGAGAAGAGACCTCCTGTTACATATTGAATGCATGCTTCGTTTAAGCCATTGCAAAGTCATTAAAATAGCCATTTTTAATGTACAGAGTAGACCTATCAAAAGTTTGGGGTAAGGTTTTTAAAAAAATTTTTTTTAAAGAAATTAATACTTTTATTCAACAATGAAGCATTACGTTTACAAAAAAATAAAAATTAATAAAATTAATGAATTAAAAGCATTTACTATGTTACAGAAGATTTCCATTTTAAGGTGACATATCACGAAAATCTGACATTTCCAGGTTTTAAGTGCTATAATCAGGTCCCCGGTGCATCTACCAATCAAGGAAACGTGAAAAAGATTAACCCAGTAACTTTGTTTTGGTAAGCCCTTTTTGCAAGCATCTGAGAAAACGAGCGCGTCAGATTTCGCTCCCTTGGTGACGTGGCAAATGGATCTCATTATAATATTACCGCCCCTTAATCTGTAAGTTTCCACCGTTTCCACCCACGGTGCCGTCATTTTGATTTTGCAAGCGACAACTGTGTACCAGTTCTAATGCCACGACGAAAGTTTGAGTAAAACATGCTAACTGTTCTGTCTTTGGCTGCACAGACGAGCACAGAACACTATTTAGAGTCCCAGCATCAGAGGAGACAAGAGAGCAGTGGATTTATTTACTGTATATTACTGCTGCCACACAGATCTAAAATAAACATGC
>NW_015505366.1:879454-913894 GCF_001515645.1 Sinocyclocheilus grahami
TTTGTAACTCGTGTGTGTTTTTAACGTTAACTTGTGTGTGAATGAGAACTTAGTTTAGTACTCACATGATGTGACAGCCACTTTCTGTCCGTGAGCTTCGATGTGTGCTCTCAGAAAACCGTATATCAGAAGTTTAAACTCATATGGTTTAAAACACATGATTTCAGCGCGATAAACATGATGATAAGAACCAAAACAGATGTTTTTAGGAGGTACCAGCTGTAATGACACAGCTCTATTCTGGAAAAGGGGGCGGGGAGCAGCAGCTCATTTGCATTTAAAGACACAGGCCTGAAAAACAGAGTGTTTCTGCTTCCACTCAAAATAGGCATTTTCAAAATGATATAATAAATGATCTGTGGAGTATTTTGAGCTGAAACTTCACAGACACATTCTGGGGACACCAGAGACTTATATTACATATTGTAAAAAGGGGCATAATATGTCTCCTTTAAACAAATGCTGTTCTTGTGAATTTTCTATTCATCAAAGATTCCTGAAAAAAAAGTATCACCATTTCCACAAAAACATTAAGCGGCTAAATTAGATTATATTTATATTAAATATATATTAAAATACAAACAGTTATTTTAATTTGTAATAATATTTCGCAATGTTACAGTTTTACTGTATTTTTTATCAAATAAATGCAGCCTTGGTGAGCAAAAAAAGACTTAAGACTTAAAAATAAAACAAAATACTTTTACAGACCCCAAAGAGTAGTGTATGTACATTTTAGCTTTTAACTTTTGCTCAAATATACTAAAATATATAAAAGTAAACTTTTGTTTAACATATTTTTATTGCTTCACAAAAATTAGTATGAGACAACAACCACAATTGGCGGGAGTCGTGCTGTACCACCCTTGACCTTGACCCAATAGGAGTCACAGACTCCTGTCTTATCAAACGTGAGCATGTGATTATTCTTCCTTTTTATTGGAGATATCTGCAAAGCTGGGCTCTCTTTTCCACTCCTCCACTACCTTCCTCCGCTCCTGCCAACATCTGCAGCTCCTCTGCCAACACCAATATCCACCTTTCCCTTTTACTCACTTTCTACACCCCCCTTTATACACTCTCTCTGTTTTTCTTAATCAGTCTCTTTTCACTAACATGTTTGACAGGTACACAAATCCAATTACGCATTAAGAGGTCACATTAGTTAAATCACGAGTTGTTCTTTCAAATTTGGTGCAGCGGTCAGTTGTCATTTCTAAGTGCTTTGTCAACGGTGTCTGTGTGTGTGATTTTGGTTCTTAAAAAAAAAAAAGGTACAAGTGAAGCTTCCGTTCACAGGACACAGATCCAAATTATTTTATGTAGTTTGCAAACAAGGTGTATTAAGTATAATTTCACTCAATTAATATAAGCCTATTTTATCACAAAAAGTAAAAAAAAAAGTCCTCCCCATGCCAACGTTGGTCTCTGAACTGAACTGTAACGATATTAACCGCTTAAAGGACAAAACTTTTGATCCAGCCAAAAAAACAAGGACAAAAAATAAAAATCTCTCTAGAGTTAGTGTTAAAACAAGCTTTTGTTTTTAAGACTACAACACATTTTCACTTGTGCCCTCCCAAACATCCCACAACCCCTCGTTCAGCAGCGGTCACTGAGAGATCACTCTGGAAAGTGTCAGTCGTCTGTTTGCTACATAGTTTTTGCTTTTTTTTTAAACACAAAGAGAGAGACGGAGACATTTAACCAAACTAAATATTTTCCTGCTTTACATATAGTTAAGAATTTTGCAAAGACAATACAAAGAAAAAAAAAACAATCATCTCGATGAAAAATAGAAAGATGTGAGAAAATAGAGGCAGGAAAAAAAAAAGCTTGATCTACAATGGAGCATGTAAAAAGTCCCAGCTGGAGTTTAGGTAGCAGCGCGGATCACCTGAAACTCTCCTCCTCTGCTTCCTGCTTGCTTTTGTTTTGTTTTTTCACATTCACAAACATTTAAAACTTCCTTGTGCAAATCAAGCAGTCTTTAGAAAGAATGCCCTCCAAATTGTTCTTGTAAAAATATATAACTCCAAGGTGGCTGACGTGTGTGTTGCAGCAAGTGTTTTTTTGTTGTTGTATGTTTTTGTTCAGAAACGGTTCCCCCCTCCCATGAGTATAGAGAGTTTAATTTTTTGGGGGGGCGAGTCTTCATCTCCTTTGGCCTGAGGGCATCTGTGCATACACTGGGTACGCCAGCCGCACATTGAGTGAGTCGTTGTGCTGGACCAGTGAGGTCTGGTGGTAATGCAGGACCAAGTCTTTCAGAGTGCTGTACAAGTTGTAGGGCTCGGCGAAACCGTAGCCGCGGGGTGTGCTGTAGATGACACAGTGCTTCACCTCGCCGTCCACACTACAGACAGAAACATGACAGATCTCATTAACAATGCGAGCACCAGAATCTGACCTCAGACAAAGATAAAGGCAATCCGTTTTACTCAATGACAACCAAAGTTAATATTGGTCTAGAGGCGACTGATTCAGCCTCACAGAACATAATCAAAGAGGATCAATACATTAATGTATAACTGGAAAAATGTAGTCTTAAAGGGTTAGCTCACCCAAAAATGAAAATTCTGTCATTAATTACTCACCCTCGTGTCATTTCAAACCCGTAAGACCTTCGTTCATCTTCGGAACACAAATTAAGATATTTTTGATGGAATCTGAGAGCTGTCTGACCCTGCATAGACAGCAACGCAACTGAGTTTTTTTGTTTTTTTTCGCACAAAAAAGTATTTTCGTAGCTTTGTATAATTGCGGCTGAACCACTGATGTCTCATGGATTATTTTACAGATCTCCTTGATACGTCTCTGGACCTGGGAACATTTCAGTTGCGTTGCTGTCTATACAGGGTCAGACAGCTCTCAGATTCCATCAAAAACATCTTTATTTGTGTTCCGAAGATCAACGAAGGTCTTACGGGTTTGAAACGACGAGGGTGAGTAATTAATGACTGAATTGTCATTTTTGGGTGAACTAACCCTTCAATATTGAAAAGTATATGAAAAAATACAACAAATTTGATTTTATATTGAAACAGAGGAGATGGGAAATTATTAGGTGGCAGAGAATGGAAATAGGAGACCAGATCTGAACCCAAGCTAAGGTGAAGGAGACACAAACAAAACAATGTATAGACTGAAATGGCCTTAATGTTAAAGGTTTAATGCAAGTTTGTCATTTAGTATACGATTGTGAACCTAAAATGTAATTTTAATTCTAAAACTATATGGCAATTTTGTAAAATAGACAAACTGGGAAAATTGACTGGAAAAATGGGGGGGACAGAAAATACCTAGGTTTACGGTCAAAGAAAACAATTTGTTGACACGAAGAAATAATCATTCTCCCATTTCATTGCCATAACTTTCACCTCACTGTCTACATCATCTTAAGATACTCACACAACAGAGCAGGCGTAACAGCCCTTCTTGCTGCTCTCTCGGATGAGAAAGGCTCCATCGGGTTTGCCGTGTAGCAAGTCCTCTGCCTGCGTTCGGTTAAGGTCCCCCACAAACCAGCTCTTCTCATCGTAGTGTGGCAGATTCTCATCCTCCTCACTGACGAAGTAGGTGCTGTGATTGAGAGGAAATGTGTTAGATGCTGTGATGGAGGCAGTCATTTATCAAACCTGTGGTCTCAAATACATGACAATTTGACTTACTCATCCGTGTTCTCGTTTTTGATCCCCAGCCAATCGTTTATTCGTTTCTGTCGAACACCTTTATGATTGAGCCAACTGCATGAGAAAGAAGCAATGAAGTGTTTACTCATGGAGAAAAGCAAAAAAAAATCTGTAAACTCTAACAGAATGATGACGAAATGAACTGCAAAGGAAGGATAATCTTACACAAGGTACTGATCTCTAATCTTTCTGAGCTGAATAAGATCTGGCTTCAAGCTGTTCATTTTCTTGTCCGTCTCCCTGTTGTCTAGAGCCTGTGTTTTCAGGTCCTGTTCAAGCCGGGTCTTACTGTCGTGAATCTCGCCAAGACGGGATTTGAGCTTCTCATAGTTCATCATAATCCTGAGAGAGAAACAAGAACTATTTGTAAACCCATAGATCAAGGCTGCTGACCAGAGCGCTCTTAATTGAGGACTGTGTGTACCTTTCAATCTCTTTGTCATTGCCCTCTCTGCGGAATCGCTCAATGTATTCTTTACTGTAGCATTCCTGCGTGTGACACTGTTCTTCAAAAATTTTAATGGTCTCATTGAAGGCCTCTATTGCAGTACGTTTCATCTGGATCTCCTGCAATCAAAGGAAAGATAAATCAATGGATGTGATGCAACCTCAAAAGGGCTGTGCCTCTTAATAGACTTGGTTAACTGGTCAATGGGCTTCTGCAATGGAATAAATTGTTTGTGTCCATGTTGTGCATGTGGCGTTTAGCACTGCAGTTAATGGGTTGGTTGTCTAGCGATCCAACAGTGATGTTCTAAGAGGCTTACCTGTGAGGTTTTTGTGTGCTCCTCATAGAGTCTGTCATATTCTTTACTCTTCTCCTGATATTGATTGTGATATTCCTGGAGTTTCCTCCCCACTGCATCAATGTTGTCCTCTTTCACGAGCTGATCCTGAAAGAGCAAGAGTAAACGCATTGTTATTGGTATGAATGGCTGAGCGAAGAAAAGTGAGATGGGGAAAAAGGACTGCTCACAGCAACATACTGTAGGTCAGGGATCCTCAAATCTGGCCCACGAGATCCACTTTCCTGCAGAGTTTAGCTCTAACCCTAATCAAACGCACCCGAGTATACTAATCAGCGTCTTCAGGATCATTAGAAAATCACAGGTAGGTGAGTTTGATCAGGGTTGGAGCTAAACTCTGCAGCGCATTGGCCCTCCAGGGTAAGATTTGAGGAACCCTGCTGTAGGTTTTGCTTACAAAGTGAAAGCCATTTTTCAGGAATTTTCTTCCAGGAATCATTAATAAAAATCTTGGAATCTGTAAGTGCCTCTCGAGGGCTTACATTTGTGGAACCCCCTAAATAATGAGCACCTGTGTGTCTGAGAAAGATACCGGGAGGGTGATGGAGGGATGGAGGGAGGGAGGCGGTGTATTGGAGAATAAATGCCTGGATGGCCTTTCGACATTGTGGATGCGTGCAATTATTTAGGAGGTGCGCTGCTGTGGCAATAAACAAAGTAATATTTCATGCCAAAAGCATCCTGCTGCCTCTGCAGTTTCACTCACAACAAGCTGCACAATTCATTCAGCAAACACACTCTTTAGGGCCGGAGCGAGGGAGGTAGAGGTGGGTGGACAAAGAGGTAAAAGGAAAGGAAGGGATGGCTGTAAATGTGATACCCCCACCCACAATCTAAACCCATTTACCTGCTGGTAGCGGGAGACGGGATACATGAGCTTTACGTCAAGTTTGGTGTTGTACTGGGCCAGTGACTCGTGCCTGTAGTGACTGATGAGCTCCACCACTGAGCTGAATGTGAGCGGGTCTGAGAATCCGTACTTCCCATCGCGATGATAGATCTTTATTAGCTTATTGTTTCCACCTTTCCTGTAGGAAAAAAAAATGAAATTGTGTTGGACCACAGATCAGTATAAGATGAATGGAGCGGTTTTAAACCGTATCAAAAAGTAGAAGTATTCTAAAATATTTAGAGTTACCTTAGCGTTAGCGTGTAATCTCCCTGCATCTTGGTCGAGGCGTCCCGTACCAGGAAAGTACCATCAGGCATGTCTCTCAGTTTGTCATTCACCTCTTCCCTGCACAGAAAAGAGTGAATGGTGCAATTACTCCACACATCAAATCTTGCTCTTAATAATTACAGCTAAAATACGTTTCCGTGGCCCCTGTCCTTCACTCCTTGGAAATGGCTGACACACAAAAAAACATGACTTCTCTTTGCCTGGCTGTATAAATAAATTTGGTCTGGCAGAGGGCAAAGGCACTGGTCTGTGACCATACTGCCTGCTACAGCCGTCTGGGAGAGAGTGAGACATCTTTGAATGGTTTAACTGTTGACCCCGTCCTGCACGCCCACATGTACACTGATGTCTCCAACTCTTGTCTTGAAATCAGACAGTCTGTCTCTTTAAAAGTGCCTCCAGATGACCAGCGGCACAGCTGTCAGGCTTAAAAGACTTTCCTGCTTTTTTGCCGCCTCCTCCATTTTAGTCTAGGAGGAATGTCACACCCCTTGACTTCCAGGCCTCCTCCCATTCTCCTGACAGCCAACAGACTAGTCATGCTGGAGCTCAGCAGACCCCGGCCCTGGCTCTCAGGAGGGGGTATATTTAGCCTACTTTGGGCTGCTGAGGTAAGGAACCTTTGACTAAGCAATGCTCACACATTTCAGGAGTCCTCTCTGCAGTGAGAGCTGTGGGAATCAGGTACATTTTTAGGCTGCAGTGCATCAGCAAATTCATCGTTTAGGGGAGGTGCCCTATTTTAGTAACATGAGATAAATTTCACAAACAATTTTGCTTCTGTAATGCGATGTAATTAAATGAAGAAAAAAAATCGTAATAATCGCTTAATCATAACTGTTAATTATTTTTATCGGTGTAATAACAGGCACAGATGAATTTTGCACAGTAAATAGTACATATTATAAATAAAGAGTAAATTTTGATTTCATCTAAGATCAAGCCTAGAAGAAAATCAGGAATCCAAGACCGGCATGCAGATGATTAACATGGCTGAGAATCATTACTATGTACTCAACTGAAACAATTTAACATCAATTTATTAAAAGTTTAACAAATATTACGTTTATGGCCCTATAAAATGTTTTATTTGTCCAACCTTATGTTTTATTGTAACCAAAGTCTGTTTTAGCATGTCTAATTTGAAAGCATAAAACATGTTTCATTTATTCTTACAATAGCCTTATGATTTTTTTGCTCAGAAATTCTGTCTTGTGTATTTACATTTTGTTTTAAGGCATAAAACGTTCATTTAATCTATCTTTTAAGTAATGAAAATTAAACAAATTAATTTTTTTGGAAAATAAAGGTAATTTAATATTACAATTAAAACACTGAAGAAATATTGAATGCTTATTCCTTAAAAATAAGGTTTTAATAATTTGTAGTAGCAGTAGCCTGTTACGTACATTCTACTCAACAATAGTAATATATTTCTGCCAATGCCCTCAAGTTAAACCGAACGTTTATTTTGACGGGTTGCCGTGAATACCTTTACATTTCTGTGTGTGTGTGTATGACATGATGATAGTTTTACTGAAATGAAACGGTCAAATGCTGATGAAGTGACTCTCAGAGCAGTTCTGGAGATGTTACTCATGTATTTATGTCCTCATTAGTGAGACGGCAGAGGTTAATATCACCGGAAGCGTCACGAGTGTTTCAGTACGAGTACTGCACAAAACCACGCGTCTGCACCATTCATTAGCACAGAGACACGCAGAATTCATATTTAAATATGAATCGTTTTGCGGCTTAATATTTACAAGTACTAGAGGGAGTGGGCTCACATGTGTATGTGTGTGAGCGTGCGCATCGGGCGGAACTCCGCTGTGCATGATACAGAGAGCGCGACCATAACGTAGCGACTGAAATGACATGTCGTCGTGCAAATAAGATAAATAACATAAGGCTATTTAGTTTGCTTAATGAAAGAACAAGGTATAGACATGTTATATAAGAAAGGTAACTTTGAATTACTTCTATTGTGATCTGGCGCTATAGAGAAAATATAATTAAATAAAATGAATTTGACCTTCAAGGGGGGCGGGGGGTGCCGTTGGGGGGGCGGGCCGCCCCAAATAATGGCAGGGGAAACACTGACTACAAATGCTTTAACCAAGTACTTGTATGGTTGTATAGTGCAGTATAGTATAATATAACAGGATTTTGACACACATAAGAACATTATTCAGTGAGACCATAATGACAGTCCATATTTGAAATTCAACGGTCAGCATCCCTTTGCTGTGGAGTTCTTTATTTGATGCCTAGAGTTTAGTTACTTTCTGATTTGGAAACTAGTAAGCACTGAGGACAGGGTTGAAGTAAAGCTAAAAGCAGCTCTAGTTTATCTGGGAAGGGACTGTGTGAGTTAAAGGATAGCAGGGCTTCAGAGATCAGTGAGCATCTCTGCAGAATTTCTACTCGCCCAACATCAAACGAGTCTAAAGCTGGTCACTAAGCAGCAAACTAATCTGCTAAAACCTGAGAGTTTTATGGGTCATGTTGGAAACTGGCCAGACGGCTTGACATTTTGGAGATTTGTGTTATTCTACCCCCCCTCTCTCTTTTCAGCTCTTCCTGTGTCTCGCTCCCATTGCATTGCCCTTCTGTATTGTACAGCTGCGGCAAAGCGTCCATGCCTTCAGGATAAGTGAGCCAAAAGAAGAGGAGAGGATCAAAATAAGTTCACCAGCTCACATTAAGAAAGAAAAAGAACAGAAAAAGTTTGCAGAGCAGCTGAAAGAGCAACATGACACTCCAGAGTTGTGTGTGCGACTCCACCTTCAGGCTACCAACTTGGAATCCATCAGGTGGAGGAAAATAACAACCCAGAGAGCTTTTCATTTGATCTTGAAGCAGTCTTATGACCAGTGGTGTATAAAGTACCTGAAAGCCATACTCAAGTAAAAGTACAGATATCTTACCAGAAAATGACTTTGGGAGAAGTTGAAGTAACCGTTTAGAATATTACTTGAGTAAAAGTCTTAAAGTATGTGATATTTATTGTACTTAAGTACGAAAAGTATGTTTTAAATCTTAAACGTACTTAAGTATTGAAACTAAAAGTACAAGTAAATGCAAAATGGAAAATATTATATATAATAATGTTCATACACAGCTTGAGTAGCATTGTGTTTTAACTCTTTCTTCCATTTTGTATTTTTGGGTAAGAGTAAGAAGCACTTCATCCGGTACTTGGTGTCTTTCATTCCAACATAAGAAAACATTTCTGGAATCTGCATCTGAAATAGCATTTAGATGCATTTACACAGTTTAAGTATCTCAGGGGGGACATGGATGCATTTAAACTGCAGTTACAGATGCATAATGTTTTGTTTTTAACATAAAACGTTGAATACAGATATTTGAAATAACTTAAAACATGAAAAAAAATACTTGAAATATGAAATTAAAACCGCCAGTAGGTGACAGAAAGTGACTGTTAACGAGTGAGTCTTTGAGATTCAACTGATTCATTCAGAAACCAAGCATTTGACTGTGTTACTGAGTGAATCACTGAATCATTTATTCAACCGATTCATTCAAAAAGCGGTTTCATTCAATAAGTAAACACTGTCCATTGCTCAGAGATGCAAAACAGTGCTGTGATCTTTGTTTGGAACTATTTTCGTTAGCAAAATTGAGCAAAAACAAGCAATATTATGTCTAAAATTTAAGTCACATTGCTTTACTGAACTTGTATAAAATTATTATTAAAGGGGTCCTATGATGTTGCTAAGAACAACATTATTTTGTGTATTTGGTGTAATGAAATGTGTTTATGCTGTTTAAGGTTAAAAAAACACATTATTTTCCACATACTGTACATTATTGTTTCTCCTCTATGCCCCGGCTTTCTGAAACACGTAGATTTTTACAAAGCTCATCGGTCTGAAAAGCAAGGTGTGCTGTGATTGGTCAGCTATCCAGTGCGTTATGATTGGCCGAATACCTCAAGCGTGTGAAGAACAGTGTTGTAAATACAACTTAACCACTGATTTCTAGTCGTGTCCATTTTTGGAAGGCCAAACAAAGTAGTTTCGTTTTCACAACGAAACACAGTGTCACACACGGTGGCCTAGAGTCAGCAGAGGCCGGAGGCTAGCGTGAGGAACGGCCAGAGGGCTAGAGTGAGCAGAGGCGGTCTTGAGAACGGCGCGGCCGGCGGATTCGACGAAGGAGGCTTGCGGCAACCACATGTGACGACCCCGGGCTGGACTCCGCTTCAGCCGATCCGGTGATCCACAGCGCAAAGTTGTTGTATTTCCTCAGCAACCAGCACGGATCAGCTCCAGGCATGACGAAGCATATATCGTCCTCTTTCGGAAGGCCAAACAAAGTAGTTTCACTTTCACAACAAAACACACAGCGCCTTCACGACATGGCAGTGGCAACAACAACACTACAGCGAGAATAAAAGTTCTGCCTTCTTTCTTTGCGTGAACATTTGGGCGGTGTTATGCAATTCTTCCCAAATAGTGATGTAGGTATGTGGGGGCGTGTTAGAACGAGACGTTTTAGGTAGGTGTGGCAGACTCTTAACTTTTATAAAGAATTTGAGACTTTAGTCTTTGCAACTTTACAGATCTTCTTTATGCACCAAGAGCTTGTAACACTCCAAAGAGAAAGGAAAATTTGAAATCGCATCATATGATCCCTTTAAAAAGTATACATTTTAATTAGGAAATGTAGTGGAGTAAAAGTAAAAGTTGACTGAAATATAAAAACTCAAGTACAGATACTCCCAAAAAATACTTAATTACTGTAACAAAGTATTACTTCGTTACATTACACCACTGCTTATGACTATACTGGTCAGCTATCACCTGACTTACACACTGCTATACGTGTCCACCACGTGATGAGGGCATCGTCACACTATAAGCTAACTGGCATGAGGAAACATTTTCAGAGCAGAACACACAGAAATCCAATCAAGTGAGAAATTAAATCTAATGTCAAGTGACTCTTACCTTGATATGTCTCCCCAGTACCATTCTGCTTCTTGCAATGAGCCGCTGGCGACTTCTTTCACACCGTTGCCATTTACTGGTGTCATGGGTTTTGTTGGCTTGGGAGGAAGAGCTGCAGAAGAAATTAGAGATTTATTTTAACGGAAAATCTTCTAACCTCATGAGCAGTCCTACAAATATGAGGTTGGTTTCACCTTACAGATGAAAACCTAATCTCCTTAAAGACTACACTAAGTGGACACCATGTTAACAAATGGCTGCATGTTGTTCATCCTCATGAATAAGTTTATGCTGCTAAGAGAATCCAAAATTGAGCTTAAATTGCAAAAAAGGTAAGAATACAATACAGATGCAGGTTACCACCCAGGATAAACTATTGACCTTTAGCCCTTAATTTTCCCATGGATGGCCTTTCAATACTCTCCTCCAACCTGTGACTCAGTCACGTCATCTGTAGTTAGACGAGTTTGTTTCGGAAAATGCAACCGTGATTTCCACTGAAAATGCAAAAGATCAGTTTTCACGGAAAATGCAACAACAACATATTCCATTTGGCCCATGTGAAAGTGTAAACAAAAAGCAAATGACCTTCTCTGCCAGTCTTGCTTTTCTGCTACTTGCCGAATATGTAATGAACAGGTTCCTTCCCTTTGAGTGAAACACTTCCTTTGTTGGCAGCAAAAGCAAACAATAGCTGCCGCAATGCTGGAAAGCAAACGTTGATGATGCTCTTGCTATATTGCGGGTCAGAGGTCAACAGTGTGTGCTGCTCAGCCACGCAGTGCACCAACACACCCTCACTCACAGAAATAGCGCTGAGAGACTATGTGCTGTGTGTTACAACTTCACAGCATGCATTCTCACATCTAATCTCCTGATGTGAATTTTTCAACCTTAGAGCCAAAACTAGACTTGAATGATGGTTAAACGACATGCAAATCAGGTGTTACAAAACTTTCAGCAAGACTAGTTGAATCTGAAGATGCAACTAAAGCTGTTCTAAACAAGGTGTTCACCCCCCGGTTTCACAGACAAGGCTTAAGCCTAGTCCTAGACTAAAATGTAAATCTGAGCTGTTTCAACTGAAAGAAACTTGCACTGACTGATCTTAAAACATGTCAGTGCCTTTGTTTTGTCTTAAGATGCACACCAGTAATGCTTTTTTCTAAGGCATGTTTATAAAAATTACTTAAATGTCCTAATTGAACTATGACCTAATCCTGGTTTAGGTTTAGCCCCGTCTATGAAACCGGGCCCACGTGTTTTTGTGTTCAAGTGCTTCAGGGAAACCTACAACTGCTCAACCAGGTGCAGTTGGCAAAGATTAGTTTGAGAAAAAACTGAAGGCTGCAACTCTGTCTGAAATATACAGAGACACCGTGTTCAAGCCCTGTACCTACCACCAAGCCAAACTAACCTCCCCCGGACCTAGTTGAAATTTGCAACAGTGGCCTTCAAACAGCAACGTACCACTCCATTGTCAACGCACAGGTTTATTCAAAGGCTTTTAAGCGAAACTAAAGACATACTCCATGCAAGGTGGTGGCACATTTAAAATACTAGTGGACTATTTAGCTCATGCAGAGTTAAGCAGGCTCATGCAGATTATTGCCATAATTAATTCAAATATGACCACATCATTATAAAAGTCAAGTTTCTGTAAAAACAGTCACCCACCTGTACTTAGCCTGGCAGAGACAAGGCTGCGTGAGAGCGGGTGTATATCTATGCCAGGACAGGGGAGGGGGAGTGGAAATGGGGAAGGCATGGCGCAAGCAAGCATACTGATGTCATAAAAGCCTGAGCTGATTCTAGAAACCCCTGGGCCCTTCTAGCCAAAGAAACTTCTATCTGGTATGTGAATTAAAAGAGGAAAGACTTAAATCCAATACACCGGAGGTGAGTCACGGAAATAAAAGCCCACAGGGACATTCAAAAGCAACACACACTACAGTCAATGAATGAATCACTGCTGCTGGCACATTGTGGAATGATCCACTGCACCGCACACAATTGGCTCCTTTAATAAGAAATAATAATAATAATAAAATAATTGTTAAAGATCAAAGAAGAGATGAAGACCCTCTGAAGAAACAGAGAGAGAAAGACACTTTCTTGTGTTGCCATTTCGGTGCTCCAAATTTTGAAAAGATTTCATTGAAGTTTTATTACTTCCCCACGTTGCAAACATTTGCGGAGTTAAGATCTTTATGGTTCTTTAAAGTTTCGGTGTGCGGGAAGAGGGGTGTGTGAATGGCTTTCTTTGAGGGTGTCATTAATTAAAAGTAGTGGCGGTTTTGGGAGTGAGAGCGCATGAGTGTAGTCTGAGTTAAAGGAGACCCGGGCACAGTGACAACTCCTCCCTCTATTGGCCCACAGGAAACACCTTAATCTGGTGGGGTGAGCGGCTTCAACCAGTCAAAGCAAAGCCAGGCTAATGGACACATCCCCACCCAAACACTGCTCCTGCAGGTGTGCACACACACTATACCTACATTTCAGTTGGTCTAAAAGGAGATCAGCCAAATGAGTTTAGTGGAAAATTAACATTTCTTCAAAGCAATGACTTTTGGAAGCTGAAAATATGGCATCCCTGTGCACTTTCCTGTTATCAAAAACTTCAAGGGGAATGCTCACCACCTGGTAGGAGACCATTTGTGCAGCATAGCAGCTTATGAAGAGTCATTTGACAATGTAGAACCTTCTGTTCCCTCTACGCCAACACAATAATCACCATATTAATATTACACTTGCAAATACTCACGTGGCTCACCTCCTCCACTCCCCAATTTAATTTAGAGACACAATAAACCGAGATTCAATATCTCACTCTTCAAGACTATCATGCGAGCTGAAAACACACACACACATTTATATGAATATGTCTGAAGCATATATTCTAGCCTTATATATTTCATTTCATCACAAAGCCTCTTTCAGAGCTACAGTAGCAGCCTGCCAATAGAACGGGAAATGACCCCCCTTTTTCTCGCTCGCTCTCTACAGCAGGCAAAAGTCAGGTGCACAAGCCCAGCTGAAACCTCAAATTCCTGCCTACCAGTTTTCCACTGTCAGCTCTTTCTGCAAGTGTGTGATCACCTTTGTCCTACACACACACACTTGGTTATCTTTGTGAGCTAGTGATGGGGTGTGAGCCTGAAAAGAACATGGACAAACGAAAGGAAACCGAGCAAGAAAGCGGCAGAGACGTGACTAGGTGATCTCATTACAGTGGTCACCCCATCTGTGTTAGTGTCAGAGATATCGCAGCTGGGGGGCACACAATGGAAAGTCCACAGTCGCAGAATGCAGTCATTTTTTAAAGCTATCATTCACTGATTCAAACAAGTTACGATCATGATTTATGACAAAACTGAACAAACAAAGGGGGTCAATTTAAATGACAAAAGTGAAAGTATTTCTTTTAAATTTCTACAACAGTAAACTAGCCCATTATGCTTCACAATGAATGCAAAACAAACAAAAAAAATCAATTGTAGATATTTTATACTTTTAAAATATTATTTTATTTTCTAAATAAAAACTTTTAATGAAAGATGAAAAGTAAGATGTGAGAAAAAGAAAGTGATCAGGATGTAGGATGGAAAGGATGAGAAAGAATGAAGAGGAGTGAGTGGCAATACAGCACTGCAGAGCTGCGCAAGTCTGAACAAAGAAAACTATACATCCATAGGTGAAGTCTATGGCAATCGACGACCAAGCAGTCCATTGTTTAGAAAACAAATATAAGTCGCAACATGCAGCTCAGAACATCATCTTCAGAGGTCATTGTTCTGCAGTCGTGCTCTTTTGCACAGTAACAAAAAGACATTCAAACTTCTGGTTCTACAGGTGATGGAGCTGATGGAGCAACCGTACTTTGAAAGACAATACAACCATACACTGACACAAACAGACTGACACCACACACACAAAACTGTTTAGCTTAGGGTTTTTGTATGTACAAATTAGAGGGTGCATTAACATGAGAAAAAATTGTGGCAGAGAGTGATGACAGTGCCATTGAGGGGAACAGCAGGCGAGGGCTGCCACGTCCCGATCCAGGGGGAATGAATTAAAAGTGTCACCAAGCACATGGGAGGTTTAAACACTCCGTCGGGGACACTCACAATCACATGTAAGACCATACGGGCTCTGTCCACATATTATCATGATGCACAGTCACCATCCGCTCCTAATGAATGACTAAAAGACAATCCTTGCAGCTGAACTCTTAAAAGAGGCTATTATATGATGCAAATTATTTTTAATAAAACAAAATTACAAAACAAGAAAAAATGTAGTACAACTATCAAGGATTACACATCCTGCAAAAGCATGATTCTTATATTAATTCATGTTGACAACAGTGCGTGTTTCTATACAAGATCCAGGACATTTCCCACACAATAGGACAAACACTAATTGTCATTGTGCTCCCCTGACAGTCTGTTCAGAGCGTCACAATAGCCGTTAAGACAGAAAAGACGAAAGCAAAGACAGTGACTGTGAAAAAGCAGAAGAAAAGAAGAACGGTGTCTCTCTTACCGTCCTCCTCAGGATCCTTTTTGAGCTGCATGTATACAGCCTGCACTCAGCTGTCTGTGACACGAGTCCTCTTATTCTCTCTCTCCCTCTCCCTATCTCTCGCTTTCTCTCCACCCTCCCTCGCGCTGCCTTTCAGACTAAAGCCAGAGGGAAAATCCCTGCTCCTAAATTCAGATGCTGCTGGCTTAACAAACCCTCTCAATGGAGAAGTGGGCAGCAACCAATGAGAAAGCAGGAGGGGAGGTGGAAACAACCATATGAGACCGAGAAAGAGAGAGCGGAAAGCTCTGGGGAATGATGTAGGAGGGGGGTGGGGGGGAATGAGCGCTCCTCCCAGACAGACAAGGCAAAGACGCTAACACATGCCGAGGCGAACACAAACTGGGACACATGCATCGAATCACTTCACAGCCACATTGCTAGAAACGTCAGATTACAAGATGCTGAAAGTGTGCTGGTTGCCCAAACACTCATGAATTAATGAATTTAATTAACAGAACAACATATATATATATATATATATATATATATATATATATGTGTGTGTGTACGTATGTAAGGGATGCGCCGGTCAGGATTTTAGCAGCCGATACGGAGTACCAATTTCTTTCCCATACATTTATTTATTTGTGGTGCTCACCACAATATCAAAACTGACGGATTTTCCAAAAGGCTTGGTTGAATAAACATGAGCATGTACTGCACTTTAAAAATCAAAACGAGGTGCGGGTGTTTTTATATTACTGTATTTCTGAAGGAAGACTATCTTTAGAAAATGTTCTATGTCATTTTCATTTCATCTTGCATGTTATATGTTGCCAAGTTGGTGAGAACCGATTGAGGCATAAAATATGATTATCGACCGATACCGATCTCCGGCCAATCGCAGCATCCCTAATATACATACATACATATATATATATAAATAATTTTAAAGGGGTCATATGATGAGATTTCAAGTTTTCCTTTCTACAGTATTTGAAAAATAATGTGTTTTTTGAACATTAAAGCATGTCAACATATTCTGTTACACCAAATACACAAAATAATGATCTTTAAAAAAAGCATCATATGACCCCTTTAAATTATTTTACACACATTTTTACATATACATTTAATATTTTATTATGTGCACATATGCCTATATATACACAGAGAAAGAAAAATTATTTGTTTTCACATTCTGCTAATGAAAGCCCTGCTTCCTTGACATATCAATTTTCTGTGGACATTTATGAATGAACAAGCTCAAATACATTCAAGACAGAGCAAGCTGAAAAGGCACAGAACAAAGAAAGAACCATGTATCAAGAGAGTTAATGACATTTCCATCCTTTATGTCATACGAATGCCCATTAAAGGGATGTCAGAAGCTGACTTTCCCTTTGGTGTCGCTGCACTTTTGTTGTCCCCCCAGAGCACACTGCTCCGGCAGCCTTTATTACACTCACACATCACTGGTCCTAAGAGACAGGGGCCAACTTTCCCCTGGGGGCGGTGTGGCACCTGTGCTCATTGAACACTGCAATGGAACAAAGCGGTTGCTTACTTGTTTGCAGACGGCACGCACATACAGGGCCGTACCTCAGAGCCTTTCACATCTCAATTTAGCTGTAATAAATATTCTAATCACCACCTGCATGGGAACCTCGTCCTGTTTCTTTCCTTTCCCAGTCACTCTTTCTAATCTACCCATCTTTTCCTGGGCCAGGCGAATTTCACTGTCCCAAAGTGCCTCTCTTAACAGCGTCTCGTGTCGTGAGTTGAGGAAGAAGCAGATGATAAGTCAGTGTGTGGCTACTGACACTACATGGGGACAAACGGACAGAGAAAAAAAAAAGGAGAGATCTGAAACTTGTGTGCAGTGGCACAGAATGAAAGATAAGATTAATGTGTGGGTTGATCACACAGTGCTGTGCTCATTCATCCCTGTGGCAGAGCAATCGAAGGGCTATTCAACTCAGAATCCTGCTTGCCAGATCCGTTCAGTCCACCACAGCTAATTTTCTAGAAAATGAGGAGGTTAGAACTGAGCGTTAGGCATTGTTGCTTTGAACAATGCAGAGAATGTTGTAAATGTAATAAAATAATTAATTCTGCCCACTGTTGAAATAAGGCTGCATTTGGACCAATAAACAGTTAACTTTATGCGGATACATTAAGGCAGCATCTTCACAATCTAACAACCTTCATAAAATGTTACAGAGGGACTGTCAAGAAATAACGCACAAAATGTGTTTTGTGTTTCTGCATTAAATACTGTCTGCCCTAAAACCCCTCACAATAGTCACACGAAAGTAACAGCCTCATGCTAAACTGTCAAACAGTCTCTTTTCCCATTCCATTCCTATTTCACGCTTCCAAAAGTGTCATCCCGTCTCTTTATTGCAGGAATTAATGACATGAATTAACGAGCCATTGTCAACTATGCCTGTGACTTCTGAACAGGATCCAGTTTCCAGTCTATGACATCATTATTAATGGCCATAAAATGGTGTCAGCCCTTAATAGATGACACATGAATGGCACTGAATGTGAATAAGGAGTGCAGAACACCAAAACTAACATTCAGAAAGCTGGGAAACTTACTCCAAAAGACCCCTAAAGAGCTTTCACAAGCTATAATTCTGTGACTTCATTGGTCTATATGCTATATAGTCCCTATTTGCTCAAATTTGCAGATCCTGTATAACACCACTTAAGGTGTCAAAGCAATTCAGAGAATGCATTTCGATCTCTCCACATTTTGCATATCAATACCATTTGCGGTGGAGCCATGCAAAACATCCAAATATCCCGAGGAAAAACTGACAAGAGTATAGCAGGACCTGTAACACAGTATCTCTATAAAGATTTTTATTTAACCATTTACAAGCCCAAATTACCTGCAAAATTACAATATTACTGGATATATACCATTTACAAGCCCAAATTACCTGCAAAATTACAATATTACTGGATATATACCATTTACAAGCCCAAATTACACGCAAAATTTACAATATTACTGGATATTAGGGATGTAACGATTAACCGCAAGCCGGTTGAAAATCGATTTAAATATGTGACGATTCAAATCGGTTGAGATGCTAAACAAATCGCGATTCAATTAGGGGTAGGAGTTTATATGAATGTATGTCTGAGGGGAACTTACTGTCTTTCGATGGTATTTTTTCTTTTCCTCTTGCCTCTATATAATGCATATCAGGGCTCCAGACTCATTCTGACTCGCTCTTTTGCAACTAACTTTCTCAGCTGGTCACACGAGCACATGATTTGGTCGCAATATTTTTTTTTGCGCTTAGGGTTAGGGTTAAACATGGGATTATTCAATGCATGCTGATTAACTTTTATCATAGTTTATTAGTTATATGGAAATGAAAGTTGTCAACATTCAACCTGTTCTTTATCATCAGTAGTATTATTTGTGATTTGAATTTTGTGAACGGGAGATCCTCTTTTGCTGTGTTAAGCCGCGGCCTTCGGATGTTTTCACTTTCGAATTCGCGATCTTGTTGTCATTGTTTTGCTTACATACATCTACACACCTTTCATTTTTTAAGACTAAAACAAAAGATGGATTCATTGTTATTCTTAATCAAAAAGCACAACAACAATAAATCGGTATAAGATACAATGACAAACTAGCTTACAAAAGGTTTATTAACAAAAACAAATAAGATGAGGCATGGCACACACCACATGCTGTATTATATACCGACTAATAAATTACAGAACATTTAGCAAACACTGAGGAATCAAATAAATAAATAAAAGAGAGCCTCCATAGCTTAAGGTAAACAGCAAAGATAAGTTTTTCAAAAATGAAAACAAAATGAAAAGTAAAACTGTTCACCTTCTCTGGTTTAAGAAGCGGTCTTTTACTTGACTTTCGCTTGAAAACCATCCATCGTTACCTCAATATGCGCATAATCTTCGCACTCGTGCTGACGCGGCGAGTATACGCTCTAAGCGCTGTTTCGTTATGCTTTTCAGTTGTTTCGGTATGCTTTTCGCACACAATTTAGTCGCACAGGCAGAAAAAATGGTCGCAGTCTGGAGCCCTGCATATTAAAGTTCGTAAGTGCAGCGCTGCTTTGTTTACAGCGGAAACCAAGGAATCGCTTTAAGCGCTACCTGCTGGCAGAGAGTGAACCTGCGTCTCCTTCAGCTCTGCTGTTTCTGTTTCATGCAGATATTTTTTATGCATAGTTTCACAAAACTGAAGTCAAACCATTCTGTTTTTGCTTCAAATTTCGAAATTATACAATGTCATTTAGATTAAAAACTGCTCCTGTTGCATGCATGCATATCTTTGTTTGGATCATGATTAAAATGCAGTGGTTGCCTCTAATTTTAAAAGGAAAGAGCACAGACAAAGCCTTAGTTTGTTTATATGAAGAGATTTATTTTATTTGTGTTACTTATTTATTTTATTTGGGGCTTGTTTTAAAATTGTAATTTAGTTTTGTTATTTACATTTACATTATTTTTAAATTGTGTTATTTAGCAAATGCTTTTATCCAAGGCGACTTACAAATGAGGACAATAGAAGCAATCAAAACCAACAAAAGAGCAATAACTTACAAGTGCTATATTAGTATATTATTATAGTGTTATATTTCAATTTCACAAAGAAAAGTACAGTAGTTTGTCCAAGCAATAATAAAAGGACACTTAATGACTTAAATCTCATTTTTGTAAAAAATAATAATAATCGTGAATCGAATCGTGAAATCAAAACCGTTAATCGAATCGTGAGTTGAGTGAATCGTTACATCCCTACTGCATATATATATACAGACAAGTTTACACTAGTCCTAATTTTAAGTGACAGTTCACCCAAAACGAGATATGCTAAATTATATCTCATTCATCATTCACTTTCATTGTTTGAAAAAGATGCACAAAGTGAATGGAGACTGAGGCTCTAATATCCCATTTTGTGTTCTACTGAAGAAAAACTAAGTGTCATACAGATTTTATATAATATAAGAGGGTGACTAAATCAGAATTTTCGTATCCAGCTGAACTATTACTTTAAGATATAAAAACTATAGAGGGATGTAGACTGTTGCACTCTCTTCAGGGAGAAAGAGGCTTTAATATGGCTCCCCTATCTGAGTGAAAAGTCGTTTATCATGCATTTAAAATGTACACGATAATGTTATTGCAGACAGTGCATCAGAAGTACGATTAAGGCACATTTTTACTGACAACCTGACAGCAAAGAACGATTTTAAAATGGCGAAATGGGTTTTTGTAGAAGAACGAGTGGGAATTTTTAATGCCAGCCACACATGTCTCGCTTTACATAACATTAAAATAAAACACATTTCAACTATGAAGCCAGCTCCATTTGTCTAAGCAGACAAATGAGTGCAGTGTCAGATAATGCGACTGCGTAAATGTTGAATACGCTAAACGACATTTTTGAATGGAACAAAAGGAGATCTGCACAATGACATCTGAGTCACCATTCATTTTCACTATGCAGACAGTGCATCAGAAGTACGATTAAGGCACATTTTTACTGACAACCTGACAGCAAAGAACGATTTTAAAATGGCGAAATGGGTTTTTGTAGAAGAACGAGTGGGAATTTTTAATGCCAGCCATACATGTCTCGCTTTACATAACATTAAAATAAAACACATTTCAACTATGAAGCAAGCTCTATTTGTCTAAGCAGACAAATGAGTGCAGTGTCAGATAATGCGACTGCGTAAATGTTGAATACGCTAAACGACATTTTTGAATGGAACAAAAGGAGATCTGCACAATGACATCTGAGTCACCATTCATTTTCACTGTATGAAAAACGATACAATGAAAGTAAATGGTGACTGGGGATGTCAGTCTTCTAACCTTTTGTGCTTCATGGAGGGGAAAGAAAGTCACATAGGTTTGTATCAACATTAGAGTGAGGAAATTACAGCATTCTGATAATTCGGGGTGAACTAAGCGTGCTGTTAGATTGATTGTTTTATCTGTACCTGGCGGCTGGTCCATCTCAATGTAAAATATTAATTCAGTGGAATAGGGCATCATCACGTCTCTCCAGTCATCTTCTTTCTCCGTATTCCACACTGTACTGTACATGGTCTGAGTCCTCTAATGATCGACTAGGTTCTCACCGAACGGAGTAAAAACAAATTTTCCACACAGACTAATGAAGGTAACATAGAGCTCAACTTTAACAGTCTGAATGCCAGCTTCAGAGTAACTGCGTTTCATGAAAGCAGTCAAAGCACCAGGCTTCACTCATCCGATATCACTTGATAGATCATTTTTTATAAAAAAATCTCTTAACAGTCCGACAGAACAGAAAGTAGATACCAGCTCTACCATCCACTCCGTCTTACCATGACGAAACGCTAGTCTTCATTTCAATGAGCTGAGTTCACCAGGTCTACCAGCCCTTTCACTCCGTGAGGAGCAGAGTCCATTCGGTGCGCATAGCATGGGGGGACCTGTTCTAACCGATAAGCGTGGAGCAAATTACTCCTCTCGTGCTTAAGTTTTAGCAGCTAATACATAAAAAATAATTAGAAATAAGAGAATAAGACGGAGTTTATAGCTATTTATTCTCATTTCGCCGTGTGTTACGGTGTCGTTTCATTTGTAGAGCTCTTTTTTCGGCACCCCTTCTCCAGCACGCAATGGACTCGCCTCAAAACTGATCACGCGCACACTCCAGATTTGGGAGCCAATCAGAATGCAAGGCTCTTCCAACTAGTTGCCAAAGTCGGAGTTTGTACATTATTTGCAGCCGCTTGTTTCTCATGATCCAATGAACTTGTCCGAAGAGCGGAAGTCGACATTCTATTGGTCGAACCGTTACTATGAGGCGCAAAACTGATGGAGAGAACAGAGTTCGGTTTGGAGGAAGTAATGATTTTGATGCTACAATATGTCAAATATAACATGTTTATTGGAGATTTTGACAGCGCATACCAGTAAATATATTAGAAGCATCATATCGAGTGAAACAGCTGCTCATAAAAGTCTGTGTTTGGATATACAAACTGGAATAAATCCTGGTCAGTCCGTCATTTGTGCTAATGAAATAAACAACACACGTTAATAATAAAGTAAAAGAACTAACATTAACAAATATACAATGAATTATGTATGTATTGGATCCATCAGTATTTCTTATCAGTTTCAAATATGAGATATTAAGAAACAAGTGAACTTCCTCCAGGCATTAAATGTGCTAAAATGTAATCTTTTACTAACTGTTGCCTGTGCTTCATGTTTTCTTCTGTATGTACATCTCATTAATGCAGGCGGTGGTCTGCTTTAGGCACAATTATTTTGTGGATGGCAATCTGTCTTCCTGTATGCCTCTTTCAGTCCCCTCTGTTTCATACATATGATCTATCCATCAAGAAGGAGAATGTCCCTGTATGACCAGAGCGAAGAGAAAAAAAAGGATCACAATGTTAGCATCTCTTTAATGCAGGACAGGGAGGAACCTCCAGATGGCTCGTGCCCGACAAAGGCTGTCCTTGTCAACTGTGTTAAACTTGCTTAATTGTCACTGTCCATGCTTCAGTTCAGCATGAGCAGATGGACCCAAAACAATGACAAGCAACCGAATAGCCACAGTAATCTATAAAAGCTGTGGGAAAATATTAATCAGTTACAATGCATAATGAACAAGTAATAAATGCCACAGGACCATGCAAATTACATCCATACGAGTTGTAAATTCAAGACTGATGCATTTATTTGAGGTCACTCTGTTTTTGAGACTGAGAATGTCTGGTTTGGACTAAAGTGTATTGCTAGCCGCCTCTGCAACACCGGAAAAAGACACACGTGACTATGGGGATTTGAGCGTCAGAAAAGTGTGTGTGCCTTAGAAACCTTAATGCTCAACCAACTGCGGCTTGTTATTGGTCCATGCCTGTCCTCTTATTGGACAGTGAGCTAAATGCTATCAGTGTTTCTATGGAATGTCTGCAGGGGATTCTGATTTGGCTGATCCAAGATGTGAGAGATACGAAGGAAAATATCTTGCCAACTATGTGCACTGCAACTTTAATTAATTACCAAAGTGAGTATCTATGAACTAAGACATGGTGAATGCCAACATTAGAATGCTTGAGAGAATTGATTGGACAAATATCTGTGTAGTGCAGGATGAGTCATCAATATTTCTCAATATAAATTTTAAATATACAGTACATGTGTGCTAAAAGTTTGTCACTGTTTAGGAGTAGACTGACATAGAGTTAGCCTAAAGCTAACACAGATGAAGTTAAAAGCCACAACACTGAAATAAAAAATCACTGCTAACTTGGAGTTAACCTGCTTTCTAACATCAAAAGTTCTTGTCTTTAGCTTTTGTAATGATCGCTAGATGACGTTTCACACTATGCCAGCAAGATTTATTATTTCACACTCTTTTCTCCGATTACTTTGTTGAAAGGCATTTCCATGTGTAGATTTGTGTGCATGTGAGCTCAAAAGGCAGGCATGACTAGCAGAAAGAGATTGTAATCTGCCTGACTACAAGACCCAGCTAAACAATGCCAAATCTTGAAAGAATGAGGCAATAAGAAGGGCTAAGGAAGTTTTAAAGGTACATCGATGACCTGTAGATTTGAGGACGGTGAATGGATAGACATTTTGACAACATGCTAACATAGAAGTCACCTGCTTGCTGGGTGACAATAGTCTGACTGTGCTGTTTCTATATTGACTATATGTAGCCTTGAACATCTCATATTTTATCTGTGACTGTAACAACTAGAGTGGAAAGTACAATTTCAGTTCAGATGCAAATAGGTGTCTTCATTGTTCCATATTTAACACAGACATAAGGGCGGCACTGAAGAGGCACACAAAACCCAAAGCTGTTGTGTGACCACTGGTGTGCATTATATATAATTCATAAAGGAGATGAAAGCTGAAAGAAGCAATATCATTGTTCCCCAGCTGATATCGTGGAGGGAGAAATTAATTTCAGTCCACTGTAAATTACACACAGTGAGAGCGATCATCTTTTCTGCTTTTTCTGCTGAGCTCATGAGAATCAGGCTGCTCTCTCTGTCACTGTCTCCCTGCCTGGAATAAGCCATAAGCTGTTTCTCTCAAAGCCAACTGAGAGGAAAGAAAAGAAAAGAGCAGAGCAGAGTAGAACAGAACAACTAGAGATGCTTGTTTAAAGGAACAGTCCACCTAAAAATGAAAAATCTTTCATCATTTACTCCCTGATGTCGTTCCAAACCCATATGACTTTACTTCTACTGAACACAAAAGGAGAATTATACTAGTTGCTCTTTTCCATGCAGTTAGTCGCCATGGGAAATGAAGCTTTCGAAAATAACGAAAAAGTACCATAAAATGATCATAAAAGTGATCCATATGGCTTGTACATTATATTCAAAGTCTTACAATAACATAATGTGAGGAAAAGTTCAAAATTTAAGTCTTTGTTATACTGAAAACAGTGGCCAGGATATTTTTTGTGAATTCAGATTTTTGTGTTCCACAAAAGAAAAAAAGTCAGGTTTGGAACAACTAAACTGCAACATTTAATTTGGTGAACTATCCCTTTAGTGCTGCAATCTCAATGATAAATATAGACCACATATGACTAACTCACAAAGCTCATTACAGACCGGACGCACATTATAGACACAGTAGTTCTTTATTATCGGATACACCTTCAAGCATGACTAGATATCAGTCTCTTTTATCCACAAGGCAGTACTAATGGGCGCACTTGGCAGAAGGAGTCATGTGTCTTGGATAATGTACGCTCTGATTAGAGTTAAACGATTAGGCATACTGTCTGGTATTTGTTCTCCGCTTCTCATCCTGGATTGGCGGGATTTTTAGGGGTGTGAAAACGCATAAATCATTAGCATTGCCATGCTAGCGCATGCACAACAGAGCGGCCCCAAAATTGACAATGAAGTGTTAATGACTCTGCAAAAAAGAGCAGCACATATTAGCTAGCAAAGGCAGAGACAGCCTCCCTTCGTCTCCATTTCTGGGTGGCAGGCATTCTGCGCTCTTGTGATGTCATCCTGCAATGTGATCATCCCACTTGGACTGATGCAATACTCCGGTGACACTCAGTAACAAGCAGTCAGTCTGCCAATCCCCGCCCCCATGCCCCTTCCTCTGTCTCATTGTCTTTCTTTGTCATTCTCCACCTCTTGGCCACTTTTCCTACTGTGTTCTCAAGTTTTAATCAGCCTCTCTTTCACCTTTCTACCTTTCTCTCTCTCTCTTTTCTCCTGGATCTACTTTTCTTGTCATCCTTTTCTTTCCACATGCCACCCTTCTCTTTGAACGGCCCTCTGGTTGTCATGGCATCAAGCACCATTGCTCAGCATTCTGCAGCTCAGCAGATAAAGGAAGGGCTGTTTAACTCTTGCCCGTCTGAGCCAGATTGGTCTGCAAGACACAGACATAGTGTATCAGCAGGCATTATCCACATACCCTAGACTAATTAACAGCTTCCGATGGTGATTAAACAGTCCTAAAACGAAATATCAATATCACAAACAGAACATTAGAGGGTTTATCTGTGGTTTGAAGTCGCAGCATCTAAAACCGCCACAATACAACAAGCCCATTGTTTTCTAGTACAAAACCAGGGAAACCTGCTGGGTTCAACGGATATCTTTGCATTCTGTCACGAGACTAAAGTGGCTAAACGAGGTCTGCAACTATGAGAGTGTGTCAACCTGAGAAGCAAATAGTGACAGATTAACCCTTTGCCATAATGGCAAGGCTGCACTTAGAGAAGCTAAGTAATGAATGGACTCCATCAAAAGATTAGAGACTGAACCTGGGTGTGCCTCTTCAGGAAGGATCAAGGTCTCATCGTGTCTTACCTACATCACTTTACTAGCTCATACTTTTGTACTTTTCCTAGCAGTTCTGGAACTTTGAATTGCAGCACTTCTCATGTAATGACCTACTAAGGACGTATTTCCAATCTAAATAGTACTCACCTCAAAAGAGCCATTTGAGAAAATAATTAACTGTGTGGACAGATATGTAGCATATAATGTAATAAATTTATAAGTATGCTTCAATATGTTCAGTCAGTGACTGTCAAAAGTGTAGAATATCATGACAGCTGATTAATGTGAATAATCTTAAGAAAGAATAATTCTGGTTACTAAATCTTTTAGTAATTTTGAAAAAAAAAAGAATGGACCAGAAAGAATTCTTCAATGAGTCCATTCACTACATTCAAAAGTCTGTTGTTAGATTGTGATTTTGGTAACACTTTACAATGAGGTTCCATTTGTTAACATTAGTTAGCTACATCAGTTCAAAAGAACTAGCATTTCTTAAAATCAAAAGTTGTATCTCTCAATATTTTTTAATGGACCTGAGCTAAAGTGAATTAACAGTGAACAAACGTTAACAAAGACGAATGAATATGCATGCTCTGATTGCATGCCGAGGGGATGCAGTTTGTCCCACCCACTTTTGGGAAATAATCATTATATTTTAAGAGTTTCATTTTGCTTGGCCACAATGCAAAGTGAATAAGTAACTGCATCTGGCCTCATAAAACGTCAACTTTATGACAAAGCAGAGACCTCTGCCAAATGATTGCATCAGTAAACAAATGTACATGTTGTAAGCATCAATTCTATGGATAGCACCTGTATCTACCAGTGCCTGTATTTCCACCAATAAAGTAGGGCTTCTGGGCAAACTTAATGTTATAAAATTAACATATATGACCAAAGTAGAGTTTTTATTTTATTTTATGCCCAATCCCCCATACACATATATGTTCCTATATGCTTCTGGGTTTTGATCATTTAATTACATGCATTTTGATATTTATGTTTGGGCCTCAGTATACATTATATTTTTATGTTCTGTTTCCATTAATAAATATTCAATGTGGCATTCCGTTTTAAAGCTAGAGCCTCTAAACAAGATTTGTGACTCTTGGCTACAATACGGGAGATCTGTTTTATCTGCATTCATCTTTTATCCTTGTTATTCATCATCCCTCTTTTTCCTACTTTGTAGATGCACATTTTCTTTTATATTTACTTTATTTTTTATATGCAACAAACATAACCATTGACAATATACACAATGACACAACACTTTTACATCCATTCTCTATATTTTAATACTGATTTTATAGTGCATTGAGTGGGATGAAACCTATTCTGTGATGCATGGTACAAATCAAACTTTGATCTCTTACAAGGGACTTCGGATTAAATTTTCTTTTTTTGCATTTAGTTAGGTTTCTGATGTGTCTGCCAGCTCAGAAAAGCTGAAAAGAAAATACATAGCCAGTTTGTTATGGGCTGTCTGAGTCTGAAACTGTGTCATCCAGCAAGCTTTTTCAATTTGCAGCCGATGTAGATAGCTAGCTATTTGAATAAGGCCACCTTCGAGCCACATACAGAGTCCTAGGTAGCAATTCATGCGTCTTGTGTCAACTGAAGAGAGGGGCAGGGTGAACAGTAGCTCATTATCATTTAAAGAGACATGCATCAAAACGGCTCGCTGTGAACAGAGCTGTTTTTGTCAAGGTACACGACTATTGAACAATTTTAGCCAAAGTATGTTACAGGCATTTCATGAACACCCTAAAGAATCAAATCAACTTGTGGAAAATTGGCATCTGTTGTCCCCTTTAAACTTTTGTTTGTAAGTTATCACCCCTGCATCTTTATTTATTAAGTGTGTTATTTTTTTAAGTATGAATCCAATGGGATTACATCATTTCAGGACCATTCAACGTAAGTGTTTCAGGGTTTTAACCCATCCTCTGATTGTAACAAGCATCTCAAAGTTGTGTGCATAATTAATTTAATCTGATAACCATGTGAGTTCCAATGAGATCTCATGCTGAAGTGAACAAACTATCCAATAAACCCCCTTCTCTCCTCCCAGCTCTTAGTTACAATTATAACCAGCACCTGATGCCTGTTTCATCCCTTGATAGAAGACTGAACTCAGTGACACACGCATGTCATTGTATAAATTGCCTTCAACTCCCACGGTTGTGGTTGCTAGGCATTTGAATTGCATCCAAACAAAGAATGGAAAGATGCAAATGAGACTCCCATCCTTGTTTGAAACCACAGAGAGATGCATTAAAACTTACATACATCCTTTCACAAAATAAATAAAAAAATTGTTCAGCGCTGTCATCAGGCAAAACCGAATCTTTGTTTATCAACAGTGTTGGGAACTGAAATATTTTTTTCTGGTTCTTAGCATGCATTTAGCTTGTATCTTTAGTCAACTGTGCATATACAGTGGGTACGGAAAGTATTCAGACCCCCTTAAATTTCAACTTTCCAGTGTGTAATTTTTCAAATTGGTGTTAAGGCACTTTTTTATGCCTCAAAAACATGGCTCTAAATCCAAAGTATGGATTTACTAGAGATAATAAATAGCAAATTTACTAGATACAATAAATGTTAAAGGGTAACCAGTTTTTCCTCCTCAAAAAATTGTGGCCTACAGTTATTTATGATTTACTGAAATCTGCAGTAGTTATTTATGATTTATGAAATCTAAAATCATGGTAACACTTTGCAATAATGTCCCATTAGTTAATGGATGCAATAACAGTTGAAATATGCAGCTATATTTCATAGGCGCCTATATTACCAACAAGCAACAAAGTGCACATTGAGTTTATACAACTCATCAGTCAGTAGCCATTGACAAAACAACAGCTGACCCCATCCTAGCCTGCAGAGGGGATCTGTTTCTGTACAAGCAAAACACCATCATATTGAGGGAGCTGAGAGCCTAAACAGCCCGTACGTAACGGTTGTGCTATTGGCAGGTTTGGATATGGGAGTGTGTGATTGTTCAAGGGATTTGTAAATTGGAGCCAGGTGGATAAACAAGGATTCCACGAAATTCATAAAGCACACTCTTGTGTTTCTCTCTTACACAAAAAATGTGTTTTTTTTTGCATAGTATGCAAATCCAGACTTCAACACAACATACTGCAGAAAATGAAGCACTTCTGGGCAAAAGTAGAATGTTATTAAAATGACCCACAGTGAAATCGTTTATGAGCTGATACAGTAAATAACAAGCGAGAAAGAATGATGTAGGGGAAAAGCAAAGCATGGTGCTGCTGGCTCAGGAAAATAAAGATTTACAAATCTGATTTCTTTACCTTAAGGGAACAAGTGCCAGTATGGGTTTGTTAAAAGTATGTTTGTAAAATGCTAAAGCATAGCAAGACTTTATTTGCTAATTTTTATGAAAAAAAGCATACAATACATGCATATTCTTAAAAGGTTTTACTGCTTAACTGCAAAAAGGTAGAAGAACAATGAGGGGAAGATGAGTGGAGACAAATGGACAGAGTAAGACGTGAAATAAATTTTTATGAAAAAAAGCATACAATACATGCATATTCTTAAAAGGTTTTACTGCTTAACTGCAAAAAAGGTAGAAGAACAATGAGGGGAAGATGAGTGGAGACAAATGGACAGAGTAAGACGTGAAATGAAGTAAAGAGTCTGAAGTGGTAGGCTGGATAAAAAGGCATAGAATCATCCTTTGTTTTCTTAATGTTTCAGTGCAACTCATTGGACCAAAGGGAGAAAGGAAAGTGTTGATGACAGCAGTGTAAACAGAGGATGAAGCAAGTGACTAATTGTGCATTTGAAACTCTTTCTGACAAGCAGAAGGAAAAGATTTCCATATTTCCATAAGATGTCCATATTCAAAGTGTTCTCTTTGTTCTACTAGGATGCATTAAATTGATCGAAAGTGACAGTAAATACATTTATAATGTTACAAAAGATTTTTTGTAACATTGAAAAAATGCTGTTATTTGAACCTTCTATTCATCAACAAATCTTGAAAAACAACACAGTTTCAACACAAAAATTAAGCAGCATGACTGTTTTCTACAGTAAGCAACAAATGAACATATTACAATAATTACTGAAAGATCATGTGACACTGAAAACTGGAGTAATGGCTGCTGAAAATTCAGCTTTGTCATCACAAGAATATATTCGATTTTAAAGTACATTAAAATACAAAACAGTTATTTAAAATTGTAATACTATTTAACAATATTCTTGTTTGTACTGTATTTTTGATTAAATAAATCATTGGTAAGCATAAGAAACTTTCAAAAACATAAAAAAATCTTACCGAACCCCAAACTTTTGAACGACAATGAAACCTGTTACAAAAGGCAATGTTTAATTTTTCCCCCCAGCCATGTAAAACAAATATTATATTCACTGTGCGGGTCAGTTTGACCATATGCAACTATCTGACCATGCATATGCAATCATAGGACACAACTCTCTCCTCCGATGAGATCTATTTGTTCTCCAGGCCCAGGAAAAGCAGAATGATTTACTTGTGATCAATAGATTGAATTATCCTGAATGAAAAAGGGGAACGGAGGAAGATAAATTACAGAATGAACGGTTCGCTTATGTGCATGGACACAGTTATTGTGGTCAAAAGACAAGCAGGTCACACATCATACTGAGGACAAATGATGTTATGTGTCTAAAACTGAAAAAAATGCATGCTAATATACTTTGCAGCATTAATCACAAACACAGAGCAGCTGTGAGACATGAGTTTTGGTGAACGTTTCCAGTCCAGCTGTGGGAACTCTTGAAATCTACCTCACATTAATTAGTAGATTAGAAGTACATCATATTAGATTCACGTTTGCATTTAATCAAATTGTGATGTTTTCAATGTGATGGGTTATGTTAAGTGTAACTATCTATAATGCTTGGGCATGAATCTTGGGAAAAAGCCAAGACGCTCTTGAGACAAATAAAAAAGTGAGATAGAAGTGAAAGATCTTACAACTTTCATTTGCATTTGCTTTTTACCAAAAGTTGTAAGCAAGGTTGGCACCAATAGCCAATAGTTGGCATCTTTCGCGCCCCCGCCCCCTCTCTCTGTCCCACCTCACTTCCTGTCTAAATACTTTTCTATCCTAATAAAGGCAAAAATGGCAAAAATAAATCTTAAAGAAAAAAATAAAATTGTAGTAGGCCAAGACATGCTTCAAGTACTAGGTTGCATATCAATGTGTTGTTTTGATTTGACTGTTAAATGCAGAACCAGTAAGTTAGAGTTACTTTGGTTTGACCCCTCAGTCTTTTTCTCTTTCAAGAGTTACAGGGATTGGTGCAATGACATCACCTCAGAGCATGACAACTGACACCGCAGCTCTCATTGACCCAGTGAACCCTCGGCTTTGTTGACTGAGCAGCCAATCATTAGAGCACATCGTCAATTATTCAAGGTACTGCCATGTCACTTATCCTCCCTGATGAAGACGAATGGGGCTGTGGCTATGGTCCGAGATGACACTGGAGTCTGCTGAGGCCTGACATCAACTGCTAAAGAGACTTATTCATGCGCTGAGAATTTTTAAGTATCCTCTGTGATTTGACAATGACGAAAACCCAAGCATGATGCAGTATGAGATATACAGTATCTGGATCTGTGCAAATAAAAAAACAAACCTCCTGAAATACAGGATCTGACATTTACACGTGAAACCATCATGAAACCCAGCATGTAAATTCTTTTTAAATAATCTGCATAAATATCTGCTAACAACTCACCTTTTTAGTTTTAGCTGGTCTATGATTCACCTAACCTCTTTATTAGCTTAAAAGACCAGTCAGACAAGGCAGAACACCATCTCATTAACATCTCAGAATGGCAAACCAGCCACCAACACAAACTTGGCAAGAGCCACTCAAACATTTCAAAAGGTTCTCTGTGGTAAATATGCTGTTGCATGAAGCTAAATGGTACCTTTAGGGGTAGCACCCTTAAAAGGTACATCTTTGTACCTTATCTATTTCATAAAAGTGTACTATTATTGAACGTTCAGCCCCAGTGACAAATTTTTGTTCCATTAAGGCTACAATTTTTCATACCATCATATATCGTTATAAAATATATCATATATCGTTCAAAAGTTTGAAATTAGCAATGCTTTCTTTCCTTCTTAAGAAATTAATACTTTTATTCAGCAAGGATGCATTAAATTGTTAAAAAAAATTACAAAATGTGAACTTTCTATTCATCAAAGTATCCTGAAAAATATATCAAGGTTCCCACAAACGTATTAGGCAGAAAACAGTAAGTGTTTTCAACATTGATATCTGAAGGATCATGTGACAGTGGAGTAATGCCTGCTAATAATTTAGCCATCACAGGAATAAATTACATTTTAAAAAATATGTTCAAATAGAAAATAGTTATTATTGTTTTTACTGTATTTATGATCAAATAAAATACAGCCTTCTGAGCATAAGAAAAAAACTTTTCAATACATAGAGGACTAGGTAGTCGAATGGTCATTTGGTTTTAATTTGAATATTAGAAGACACAAAATGTATTAAAGGTGACATATCATGAAAATCTGACTTTTCCAGGTTTTAAGTGCCATAATCAGGTCCCCAGTGCATCTACCAACCAAGAAAACGTGAACAAGATTAACCCAGTAACTTTGTTTTGGCAAGCCTTTTTCTGCAAGCATCTGAGAAAACAAGCACTTGGTGACGTGGCAAAGGGATCTCATTATAATATTACCGCCACTTAATCTGTAAATTTACACCCAAGGTGCCGTTATTGTGTTTTCGCAAGCGACAACTGGGTATTAGTTCTAATGCCATGGCGAAAGTTTGAGCAAAACATGCTAACTGTTCTGTCTTTGGCTGCACAGACGAGCACAGAACACTGTTTAGAGTCCCAGCCTCAGAGGAGACAAGAGAGCAGTGGAATTATTGATTTATTTAATGTATATTGTTGCTGGCTGCCACACAGATCTAAAATAAACATGCAATTTATTTCCCAGCTGTTTACCTTCACAGACATAACTGACTGTTTTTGTAACTCATGTGTGTTTTTAACGTAAACTTGTGTGTGAATGAGAACTGAGAAAATCGTATATCAGAAGTTTAAACTCATATGGTTTAAAAAGCATGATTTCAGGCGATAAACATGATAATCAGAACCAAAACAGGTCCAAGCTGTAATGACGCAGCTCTATTCTGGAAAAGGGGGCGGGGAGCAGCAGCTCATTTGCATTTAAAGAGACAGGCTCGAAAAACAGCGTGTTTCTGCTTCCACTCAAAATAGGCATTTTCAAAATGATATAATAAATGATCTGTGGAGTATTTTGAGCTGAAATTTCACAGACACATTCTGGGGACACCAGAGACTTATATTACATATTGTAAAAAGGGGCATAATATGTCTCATTTAAACTTTACACTTTAAACTAAAGATGGAAACATAAGAGAATTTATTTATTTAGTTTTTTTGGGAACTGATATTATAACAATACACCTTATAAGTCAGATAAATATTCCGGAAATGTTTGGAAAAAGTCTGGAAGAAGTGAGACAGAAGGACTTGTGTGAGTGTAAGCTCGGGCTGTTCAGGCTTGTAGATGTAGTTAGCCAGCCATAATGGGATTAATGGAGGAAAATCTGTGTGAATTTATCTGGCCTTATGGAGAGGGAAGCTGTAAGATGCACTGTGCTTCTCGTCCAGCGCTCCCCGATCCACTGAATCCTCTTCCAGTGGGCAAGAAAAAACTAGAGAGTCAGGAACCGAGTGGCAATGACTCAAATGACTTCTGTAGCCTAACTGTAGATTTAAACTTTACACTTTAAACTAAAGATGGAAACATAAGAGAATTTATTTATTTAGTTTTTTTTGGGAACTGATATTATAACAATACACCTTATAAGTCAGATAAATATTCCGGAAATGTTTGGAAAAAGTCTGGAAGAAGTGAGACAGAAGGACTTGTGTGAGTGTAAGCTCGGGCTGTTCAGGCTTGTAGATGTAGTTAGCCAGCCATAATGGGATTAATGGAGGAAAATCTGTGTGAATTTATCTGGCCTTATGGAGAGGGAAGCTGTAAGATGCACTGTGCTTCTCGTCCAGCGCTCCCCGATCCACTGAATCCTCTTCCAGTGGGCAAGAAAAAACTAGAGAGTCAGGAACCGAGTGGCAATGACTCAAATGACTTCTGTAGCCTAACTGTAGACTCTTTATGATTGATACACGATTTCAGTCTGCATTTGAATGAAATGAAATCAGAATAAATAAATTAAAAGCATGAACTTTTACAAGAAAACAAAAAAAGTTTAAAACAACAGAGTTCAGTTGAATGCACTGCTATTTTATTTTCTGTGGCATTAACTGAACTAATTTTATATCCCCCCCCCCCC